>NC_048437.1:17618241-17918241 GCF_004353265.1 Vitis riparia
GCAAGTGATTTATACATGATTTAGGCATTCTAACATCTCCAACATCCTTAATTAGGTGGTGGTTCCTATCCCATATAGGAATACATAATCCCTATGTGTCAATTGCCAATATACTTAAATTCATTTTAAAGAAATTTCGACAGCATTTCCCTATAGTTCTCCTAGTACACAAAATGGATAAGGCACAATATGTGACCTTGTCCAAATATGCACCCAGATAACAAGAAGAAAGACTACCAAATTTTCTAAAAATTGAATTAAGAACAAGCAATTAACTTCATAGATATCATGTTTTCCTATACTATCCAACTGGACAATTCAAACATCATTTGCAAAGAAAAGATCTTTATCACATGGAAGACAAATTTAGTAGTTGTCAACTTGAAACTGGCTTAAATATACCCACATTTCACATTTTGACAACTTATTGTCTTAGTATGTAATAAGAGAAACTTCTGTCTCACAATGATACTTGAATGAGAATTCTAAGGTTTCATGCATGCATAGTTGATTAAAACTAAAACATAAATACTTATTAAAATGTTACATCTAGTTATGTATTATAAATTATTCATATCAATTGCAATGGTGAGAATAGGAAAATATTGTTTGTAAGCATCACATTTTAGGCCTAAGTTCACAAACTTGGCTAAATCCATTAAAAACCCACTACATAAAGTTCATGTTAAAATTGGTTCATCTCCAACCCCCAAAATGATTTATCAAAGTTACTCATTTTTTAGAGTCTTGATTAATTAGATAATCAATATAGATACATATAATTTGTATTAATATAATATCATGATATTTTTTTCATTTTGTTTTTAGGCTTAGACTTGGGTAGATTTCCCAAGTAAGGCTAAAGTAGAGCTAAGCCGCACCTTGACATGTGTTCTACTTATGTTGGGGGTGACCATTCTAGTTTGTGGTCATAAGTGGGGTGTCAAATCTCAATTATTTTATTGAATAGATGAACCAAACATGATGTTATTATTAATTAGATAACATGTTGTGTAACCCATTTAAAAATGAAGTTGAATAGCATCTTTTGTAACATAAGCAATGAAGCCTATGTCAGATTGTGAAGCTTAAATTAGTAGTAAATGTTGCACTTCGCTTGGGATGTCGGGGGTCGAGCTGCTCGGTCAGCTCATGGGGATCGAGCTGCTCGGTTAGCTCGCGGGGGTTGAAGGGGGCAGCGCCCCTTGAAGAATTTTTTTTTATTTAATTCGAAAGCCACATGATTCTGCTCATAGGCAGCAATTATTGAGTTCCATGACACTACATCCCTTAATAAAAATTGTTGAAAAACTTTCTATGCATTCCAAGAGCCCATATCTCGAAATGGCATTTCATCAAACAAGTTATAGGCAGTACCTACAACTCCATGGAAAGCAAGCTCCTTTCGGCATGAACCATTGTACACAAATGGAACAACACCAAAACCATTTCCAAATCTTCTAGAGAACATAAGAACCAGAGAACAAAAACAGAGGAGAGACACAATTGAGCCTAAAAATAGAGGTATAGTATCTTTTCATCGGAGATGCAAACCAAGAAAATAACTGATAATAAACAAAAACCACAACAGATTTACAAGCATTCACACTCAAATCCCAGAAATCAATAGTGAAGAATGTGAATCCATGGGAAAACGAGAACATATAGGCTCGTACCCGACAACTCTCTCTTCTGGGTTTTTTCTTCTCCCTTCTTTTCTTTCCTCTGTTCCTCTGGTTCTTCGACCTTTCCTCCTTGCTTACCTCTTCAACCGAAGGCACCTGCCTTTGCTGCCTCTTGCCCCTCCCAACCTACGAATCTAAAAAAACCCTAGCTTTCTCTCATATCTCCATTCATTTTCTTTCTCTTAATCTAGCACCCAAATAGTCAAATTGGTGGAACATCCATGAATGTTATCTTCTTGATTTGGAGTAAGAACTTCATTTTCTCAATCGAAATTGGCTGGAGCTTGTTGGTTCAGTTAGAGACAGATTTGGTAATGAAACTTGAGTGTGAGCATCGGGTATGGAAAAGACTTTATTACATTTATCTCTTTTTTTTTAATTGAAAAATGTGAGTAATTATAAAATGAACAGAAAATGACGCTTTTAAAAGTGCCAAGGTTGAGGTTCTCCTACAATGGCACTTAAAAAAGCGTCATTATTTGAAATGCATTGTACAATAACGCTTTTAAAAGCGCCAAGGTTGAGGTTCTCCTACAATGGCACTTAAAAAAGAGTCATTATTTGAAATTCATTGTACAATGACGCTTAAAAAAGCGCCATTATTTAAAAACGTCATTATTTCTCCCATTAAAGCGCCAAGATAATGCAAGCGTCATTAATACCCATTTTTAGAATAAATAATGGCACTTTATATAAGCGTCAAGAAAAAAAGCGTCATAAATTACATTTTTTGTAGTAGTGATACAAAGAAGAAACACTCCCCTCTCCCCAGTTGGAGCAATCAGCTGTTAAAAATGGAGGTGCAAAAAAACTCCTCAACTGTCATCTCCCATTGTAGTATTGGCAGTTACTTTCTAGGCATGCTATTTTCCTGGAATTGCTCTCTCTACAAGCGAAGTTTTCCCATGCATGTCAAGTTTAGGCATTAGCCAAGAGACAATTTCAGAAGTTGGGACCCCAGGACCATTACTTCCCCTGGCCTATACTATCTTTCACTTGCCCATGTTGCTTATTTGTTTCTAGGTTAGGGCTTTGTCAGTACTCGTTTGGCGAACAAGTTTTATATGGATGGTTTTTGTTGCATTCACTAGATTCTGGGGTTGCATTTGTGATGTTTAAGGATGTGTTTGACCTGTTCACTAGCATTATTGCTAGAAGCTTGTAACGATTGTCTACTAGGTTAATGAGCCTAAACTCCTTAATATGTTTTGCCCTCCCTTCTTAGGAAGAAGAGCAAGAAAGTAGCATTGAGGTTGTGAACAAAGAAATCCTTCAAGTAAAATTCCTCAAAAAGTTGCATCATCTTTCTGCCCACCATGGCCCAACAAAAATTTCCACAGACTAATGAAAAGCCATCTAGCCCTAGCGCTTTATCACCGTCCAAATTAGAGAGGGCAGATAAAACCTCATCCTCCAAGAAAAGCCCCTCTATAAGATCTTTATCTAAAGCTTCAATGCCTTTGAAGAGATCTACTACCAGATCCGGTCTCTTTGCTTGAGAATGTTCAAACATTGACTTAATAGTAGCAATACCACCCTTGAGCTCTTCCTCATTTTCCATCCTAATCCCATTAATTTTAAGACTATTGATCAGATTGCTATCCCAACAAGCATTAACCATGTGATACAAGAATTTTTTGTTCTTATCACCTACCTTTAACTATATAGTCCTTGATTTCTACTTCCAAGAGATTTCTTCTCGAATGGTTAAGTGGTCATACTCATCCATAGCAAGCCTCTGACTCCTCCTATCCTCTTCTGAGAGGGATTTGCTTTCAATATTATCCCAATTATTTATCATCTCCAAAGCAGCTTCTTTCGTAGCTGAAACATTTTCGAACACCTTTCTATTCCATTTCTTGAGGTCCTTTCTTAAGGCATGCATCTTGTTGAAAAACATAACACTTGTACTGCCCCTGAACTCATACTCTTGCCACCACTCCTTGATCAAATCCCCAAATCCTTCCACCTTTAACCACACATTTTCAAAACATAACGGAGTTTTGCTTTCCTTTCTTCTCCATACACCAAGAAAATAGGAGAATGGTAAAAAACTGGCCTTGGCAACAGTTGCTACCTTCACCTGAAAAATGCTCCTCCCAATTTTTGGAGGATAGAAAGTGGTCTAATCGAGCCTTGAAAGAGCCTTTTTTCCTCCCACACCAAGTGAAAGTGCCACCTCCTAGAGGTGGATCCACATCAAACTCATCTATGAAACTAGAGAACTCCTTTATCGTTGAACACATCCAACTACAATTCTCTTTTTTCAATTGGAAAATGCACCACATTGAAGCCACCTCCTTAGCACCAAAGCTCATTTCATAGCCCTCTAATCGAGGTCAGCTCCTCCTGCATCTCCCTTCTTTCCACTCCCTTAAGAGGGCCATAGATCCCCTAAGACACCCAGGTAAATTTTATAGTTTATAAGATTTTAGGTGAGTATCTTGATTTTACTATATTCAATCGATTATTTATTATACTTTTCATTTAAGAGAAATAAAATTTTTTGTTTTCATTTATTTCTAACCTTTTTTTTCATTTAGGATTATTATGTTTTTAGGTTGGTTAAGGCTTCAAAATGAAATAAGTTTTTGTTTCCAATGCATGAGATTAGAAGAAGATAATGGGCTACATCAAATAACTTAGTTATGACACTTATGATTATGCTATTTATATTAGGAATGGATGATCGAGAATGGTATGATTCTTATTCCCATGAAAAAAAGGATGAAGTATTCACTAATTCTTGTGGTATATCATGGCCAAGGTATGCATTTGATGGCATAATTTCAAATATTTTATGTCTAATAGTGTTTTTTATTTCATAATTTTATAACATTAAAAGTTGTTATACTAATTGTATTGCATAATGCTTGCTATGACGGTTGGTAGAACTAAATCTTACTCATAAGCATATAAGATTGAAAAGTCATTGCAAGCCCAGTTTTGAGTGTTTTTCTCCCATAAATGAGAAAGTGATGCTTGCTATCATGGTCTTGTTGAGATATTTCTTATCAAGAGGAAAAGATAGACCACTTATAAGTTATCATATTCTGCTTACAAAGGGAATGAAAGAAGAAGAGAGTGAGGTATGGGGAGATGAACATAAAGGTGTTTAAATTTAAGTAATGAGTAAGACTTAGCATAAAGGATGGTTGGTAAGACATCATAAGAGGTTTCTTAGATGTAAATATCTAATTTGAAAGAAACATAAGCTAATGAAAACATCCTATATTGGCGGCTAGACAGTTGCTTTAGTATGAAATTATGGTGAAGGTGACACCTAGAGGTGAAAATCATGATTTTCACTTTCTCAATTTAGCCAAGATATGTTTGGTAATTTGTGAATCATTCTTGCTTCAACAAGCTAACTATAGACATTGAGTCAAGACCCTCAAACTAGTCTATTTACTTAGTGAAAAAAAATGAATATTGAAGTACAAAGATCTTAAATTTGTAGTACCTAATGAGTATTGGATATCAAACCCACACAAAGTGGGATTAACAAGTGCAAGATAGACTAGGGAAGGATTGAAAAATAGGTTAGTTGTAGAGATTACTTTGATTAAAATTCTAAGGTGAAAATAGATTCAAAAGATGAAAAGAAATAGAACAAATAAATGAGTGGATGGATGGTAAAGTTGAAGTGATTTTCTATGCTCACTTCTTGACATAAAATGCAATGAATTGAATTTTTTTAATGGTTAATTTTGTTAAATTCACCCTTGAAAACTCTCTAGAAAGCTTACAATCCCTCATGGTCAAATTAAGGATTATCGAAGATTTTCTTTATTTCCAAAAACTCTTTAGCTAGTTATTTACAATTTTAAAATCATGAAAAGCCTAATATCAGTACTAGATTTGAAATCAATTTTGTCTTATACAAATCAAACACTTACACTCTTCTCATTAGATGGATTAAAAGTAATATAAGAAGATACCTATGTTAAATAAATAAGCTTTTAAACCTATAACAATATACATTATACTCAACTAAATCTTCAATTCAATCCTCTTACACACATATATGAAGGAAAATAAAAAATAAGAAAATATTGCGGAACATTGTCAGTCAAATTAACAACTATAAAGCATTAAATTGAAGTTGAATCTAAAAATTCAATAATTAAACAATAAAAAAAACAAACTTATTTGAAAATTCTATTTATTGAGAAAGAAGTTTATTGTTTTAATTCACTCAAATAGGATTAACAACAGATTTCAAATACAAAGAATCAAAATATGAAACAGACATTGTCAAATGACAATCTAAGTAATATCTATATGAATATGTATTTCTAGAGAAAGTAGACCTAAAAAAATTAAAATCGAAATTTGAAATACATAAAATATTCATGGAGTTTCAAAAGAATGTTCACCCTTCCACTAGATAGGATTATTCATAAATTCATACTTTAACGAAGGTATTACATAGACATTCTTTCTAAGCTTTGGAAGAAGGAAATTTAGTGAAAAGGAAAAACTATCTCTAAAAAAAGCCTCTATAAAAACCTTGCTAAAATGTCAAGGTAAAACTATTTTTATTTCTCTTTTCAAATGAAATATAGAAATCCTACATTTAATAAGATGTAGATAAGTAGATAGTTCAAATTCAACTTCTCAAACTAAGGACAAAAATTATTGGCAACAATTACTCTTCAATGGGCTGCAAATTAGGAAATTGGATGAGAGCTTCAATTTTGAAAAATGAATGGGTGAGATTAGTCTTTAAATTAGACATATTGACAACTAGTATTGATACTTAATTATTAGCTAAAATGAAACCTTTATTGTTGAACTTTGATGTTATCCATGGAGAGATAGATGTCTAAGATTCAATAACCAATTCTTCATCCTTTATTCTTGGTGAAAAGATCCTATAATTAACAAGATTAAAAATACTATATAAACAAAATAATTATGAGAATATGATAGGGATTTGTAATATTCTTAGTTAAAACGGTGTCATTAGAACTTAGTGTCATTTGAGAGATATAAAATAAAATGCAAATATGTAATAATTGAGCTTTGATCAATTATCGAATGATTAAATTATTTATTAAACTTCTTGTGGGGTTATAAACATGATTTCTTCAAATGAACCTTCGTAATTAGGTAAGTGGATGGTCATTTCTCATAGCCAACATGGAAAGATTATTGATTGAATTGCATTGTTTTAGGAAGTTAGAGTTGTAAATAGAATGAGAGAGATGGGACCAATTAAAGTTAACAAGAAGTTGACACTCTAACCTAGGCATTGTCAGAGTTGATTTTGGAACTTGCCATGCACAATGCATAAAGGGGGAAATAATCTTAAGGTAGTCGGTGTAAGAAAATCTACATATGTCATGGAGTTCATAAATGGAATGATCCAAATGGGACTAACTAACGTTAACAAGGAGTTTAAACTCCAACCTAGGCATGGCCTAGGATGATTTTGGGCTTCGCCATGCACAATGCATAAAAGGAACAATCACCTTCAAGTACTTAGTATATGTAAATCTATATTAGTGAATCATATGGAAAATCTATGAATAATTATTATATGATAATTTGTTTTCATCTTAATGATAATTTATTCTTGTTTTAAGTCCACATAGAAAGGAGAGATCCTTCAATTGTGCTTGAATTCATAAATATTTTGGGGTTAGGGTTTCCTCATCGACTTTGAATCTACTAGTTTTTGGACTAATGTAGTGTTATTTTCACTTTTCTTATTTACGAATGTTATTTTAAGTCCACATAGAAAGGAGAGATCCTTCAATTGTGCTTGAATTCATAAATATTTTGGTGTTAGGGTTTCCTCATCGACTTTGAATCTACTAGTTTTTGGACTAATGTAGTGTTATTTTCGCTTTTCTTATTTACGAATGTTAGAGGCATGCTTTTGATGTAGGATTGATGTTTTACCTATAAGCATTAAAGTAAAGGATCAAGAGGGATAATGGAAGGCAATAAACATACCTCACAAGTAAATATACATACCTCACAAGTAAATATTTAAATGCTATCTTCATATTTTTTTTATTTTTTAAACTTGCTCTTTTGCTTCAATACTCTTATGTCACATGAATTTTGGTAAATCCCCAATGTGGATACTTCCCTAGGTGCCTTTGAAACAGAAGAAAAGATAGTTAAACAACTCCTTTAGAATCCATAATAAAATTGCAATCATAACAATTTTGAGATGAATCTCTAGGTTTCCATAATATGATCAAAATTTTCATAATAATTAAATTTCATATTATCTTTTTGGTTAGTCTAACCAACAAAAGAATCTTTCATTTCTAACCTATTTAACCTTGATTTTTTTTTAATCTTTCCAACTGAAAAATTGAGTCATTTCCCAATTATCTGTACTTGAATACAATCATACTCTAGATCCAAATAATAAAAAGACATATCAAAGATACTAATTGTTGAAAAAAATGTATGAAAAAAAGGAACTAATTTAAAAGGGTTCAAAAAATAATCCAACTCTTTCCAAGACTCTAAAGGAGATTTAAAATTTTAGATATTGAATGAATTTCTTACTTAGTTTCATATTATCATAGTTTTGAGTTATTTTCAACCTTGAATAGATTAGGAAGTGACATCCACAATCTTCATTAGTCCTTTATAACATTGTTATTAATGTCAAGTTGAATAGAATATATACAAGATGGTAAAAGATTGTAGAATTCTTTCTCTCCCAACCTTATTAGAGGTTCATCTATTTTATACTTCTTTAATTTATTAGGCAATTCTTTTATTTTTCTTTGACTCTTGAGAAAGAGATCAATCATAGATTGAGATCATTAAAGATCATTGGTATTTAGATTTCTTTATCACCAGCTAAATATTTTGCTTTATGTGGGCATACATCTTGACAAAAACATCAAAGTGCCCTCTAAAAAATATGGATTAATCCCAAACCAAATAACAATTAGAGTCATATAGCTACTATTTTTTTTTTGAATTAACCCTCTATTATTTCATTAGGTCATCCTTCTTGATACCTTCTCTCAATTGCTCAATGTCCCAAGCATCTTTCCATATTGATCATGTTGCAGATTAAGGTAACTTTGAAAGATAACAATTCATATCTCAAAAGACAATATATCTTAATCATGTAGGTATCTTAATCATGTGCGGACCCACATTTTTCATATGTATTCCCACTCGATGGCGGGACTCGCTTTTTAGAGAAAAACTGATTTTTTTTAAAATGGAGTCGCCACTTATTTTATTTTACAAGGGAAACAAAATGAGAAATAAAACCCTAAAAATGACTCTTGATTTGGAAAGATAAGTTTGAAAAAATCCAAGTATAAGTTCGGGGTTAGGTTACCTATTGGGAAGGTACCAAAATGGTAGCACTTCTCTATGTCCTAAAAAGGTTTCTACTAAATAAGGTGGGATAACGGTGACAATTGATTGATTAATATATAAATACCAGGAAATCAAAAATCATGATAATACAAAATGAGTAAGCAAGATAGATTCGGGATGTACCTTAACTACAAGTTGAATGCTATCATGATAGACAAATTTAGTGTACAATCAATAAACAGGTAACTAGAATCAATTAACAAAGAAGTACAACATGTACATTGGGTCCTACCACTACCCATTTCATTTCTGTATGGATTAATTATATAAACTCCATTAATTTAGGAATTATAAAATTTACTTATGTTTATTAAAAATCAAGAAAAAAAAAGAAAACTATTCAAATAAGGAAAAAAATGTGCATACTAGAATGAAACTTAGCAGCAAAAGTTTTATTAAAATTTGGATGTTATTAACCTAAGGATGGAATTTAGGAACCAAGATTATTTTAATGAAAAAGATTTTGAAAACCAGATTTAAAATGGGTAAGATTGCAAGGAAAAGAGAAGCATCAGGAGAATAATAGCGTACACCAAGGTGGTCATGTATAATGAAGTGACATGCACATTTATTCGTTTCCTGCTCAAGCTCCATTTTTGTTTTTCCAAGTTCTGAACTCAGGATCTCTGCTGACACTTTATCATTCCCAAGTTGTCCAACCAGTTTTCTATTCTCCTCCTCTAAGGGGTTTAGTTTCGACGTCCTTCAGCAAGTCCATAAAAGCTACTGCTTGGAACTTCAGCAAGAGTGTATCCATAATAACCAATCTGGGTAAGGCAGATTATATTGCCCTGTGTCTCAATTTTCATGCTGGCAGTTAAGAGGTGGCTCTATCATTTAGATTTTTGTCTTCTGATTTGGTGAGAACTCAATAACAGCATAAGCATTCTCAGAATAATCTGTCTCCTATCTAAAGAAATAATTGTCTTATCCTTGTTAGCCTTGAGTTGATCATAATTGAATATCTTTGACCAACTTTAGTGCTATTGTCATCTTGTTGTTTCTCCTCCACTTTGTTCAACGAGGTTGCTGAGTCCAAAAATTTTGTATTAGCTTCTAATAACTATGGCTGATCATAGGAATGACCAATGGATTCAGGGTGAAGTTTGTGTCCTGATCTATCATCCAGGCTACTAGAAAAACTATCATTTGAGAATGAAGCCTCAAGAATAAATCCTAGATAATGATCACTATCATGTGAAACTGTAAATGAAGTCCCTCCTATCTTAGCTTTCTTGTTTGATCAACTGATCAACGCTAGGTGTTTTGAATTGCTTCTCCATATAAGTCTTGTTGATCTTAGTAATGGAATTTTCAAATTTCTCGAGTGTAACCTCTACAAGCCTTTCAGAACCGGAGGTTTCTTTGTGAGCATTGACGAGATTCTCAAATTCTAGGCTTGAAGCCAATAGCTGCTTATATAATTCCCATATCTGACATCCACAGAACAGAATGAAATATAGGAAGGAAGTTAACTTGGTAGGTTACAAGTAGGACCGTCTTCCCAGAAATTTCATCCACTTCAAATAATTTCTTGAGAAGCTAGCCCAGATCATCATTAGAAAGGTTTAAACTCCTCAAGCATTCCAGTTTTTCACTCACAATTTCAAATTGTAAGGCTTCCTTCTTCCATTCTTCACCCCGGTAAGGTGAATGGACATGACCAAAGCATCTTATCTTCCTCTGGATTCTTGGAGTTATAAAGATCAGATTTCTCGTGAAGTAATACCTTCAGCTTTTTCTTCTTTGTTGTCATGTAATTCTATTTCAAGATCATTCGCAGGTTCAAAAATTGCAGCACCCACAATGGCTCCTGAAGAAAAATGTGTCTGTACTTGACTACCACATGTCCCAGACTATTCGCTTTTCGCTACTAGATATGATTCATCAACAACTCTCTGTTCTTTCTATGTAATCAACACTGACATGTCCAATTTTCTTCAATGGAAGGGTTCAATTAACACAATTGGAGTTGCATTTGGAATAATTTCAAGTGTACCAAAACCATCATCGACACTTCTTTCTGTAGTCTCAAACACTGTCTTTACTCCCATCTGCACAGGTTTGCCACCTGATTATGGAACACCATCTTTAGGCATTGAAGCATTTGAAGGTACGCAAGAAGCTTTGGCTCTAGTGTCTTGAAGATCCGTATCTTTTGAATCGACATGGGGATCATTCAAGTCGTTGATCATATTATCATCTTCATGAATTAAAGCCTTTGATGTGATTTGAAAGAGGAAATCAATCCCACTTATGACACTATTGTCCAACAAAGCTCCCCTTGTAGAATTTGCTCATGCAGAAAGTATTGAATCCACATTGGTGTGGAGTTCTGTAGCATGCCCACCTTTCCTTACTATTCTTGTTTCAAAAAGAGCACAGTGCACTATACTGCTAGTGGGTGTTTCATGATCGACATGCACTCCAAATACCACTTCGGCATCACCAAGAGCACCTATCTTGATCATTTCACGAGTGTCCAAATCACCCTCCTTAACAGGCTGGAAAAGAAGTCTCACAATTCCCTTATTTCTCACAACTTTCCGAGAAGACCCCAATTATGGTTTTGGATTGATTTATGGTGAAATTGACAGCTGGGTTTCTGCACAGTGGTACGTGAAAAACAAGTACTCAATTCGAATGGCTCCCATGGTTTCTTGTCAGTATGATTGCAGAAAATTGATGTGCAACTGATTATTGTAGATGACTGCATAACTTTTGCTTTTGGGGCTTCTCCAATTGGTTCAATCCTCCATCTTGTCTGCATGTAGACTATCCAATGAACCAGATTCCTTTTTATGGGTTCCACAGCCAATGCACCTTCCTCTGTTGCTTATTGGAAAAAGGAACCACAGTAGAGGGTTCTTCTAATTCCTCTTTCTCCGATACTCCTTTTTCTTGCAACTTAAGCCTTCATCTTTAGGCTTGCACCCAATAGTAAGTGCAGAAGGGTGGCCATGCATAAGTGTAGTCTTCTATTTCATCATCAGATATGTCATTTTCCTTTTCATCTAAAATCATACTATCATTTTCATCAAGTTCTATCTCATTACCTTATATTAATGCCTGATACTCTTCAAAACCCCCAGATGCTCCAATTATCTCCATTCTCACTAACTGAAGAATTTAGCTTTCCTTGCTCCTCTTTCAGCACATGAGTGCTTCAAGAGAAAGTTCCTGGAATTCCTTGCAGATAGGACTTGAACAATTAAGAAGTGGAATTCCAAGTGTTAAACTAAGCATTAATGGATGAATTCATTTCATTGAGGATTCGACAATGTGTATAGTCATTTGTAGTGTTTTTAAAACCAGGAATAAAATCTGAAGGGGATCTCAGAATTGCAGCTAGATGTTGTGGATTCCATATCAGTTCCTTGTTGTTGCAAAGAGATTTTTGGACTCTTCGGTTGAGTGGAACACATGAGCCTCTTCAAGGATATCTGTTGTCCACACTAAATTGCTCTTCAATAACAGTTGAGATGGTATGCAAGCAAGTTTTCATTGGGATTCTGAGAAGTAGCCAAGAGAAGTACAACTCATGACGATGATGAAGTTTGGATAAGAGTTCAATCTCTGTTAGGAAATCAAGGTCAGTATTTGGGTTCCCTTTGGTTCTAATGCTTTCCTTAAGCAGATCACTATTCCAAACATTAACATGATCGACTGTGAGATGAATCTTGCTTCCTCCATGATAGCTTCAATTGCAAAAGGCGGAAAACATAGATCACTAGTGCATTTGCCTTCGTTTCAGCCTTTGCTTCTACAACAGTGATGAAGATAGACAATCCTGAGTGCTTTGTTCCCCCCTTCTTTGTACCATTCTACAGGATTCTCCCCTCATCGCTCTATGTGGTAATAGGATAAAGAAACAACACAACAAGGATAGGCTCATTCTGCTTCACTCAGTACTGCTATACTGATAGCCATGATCCTCTCCAGATTAGACACAACAAAATCTTTAAATGGGTCCTCTACCCAGAAACTGGATTTTCTACCCCATGATGGATTTAAGCTTTTATTCACCACTTTAGTCTGGAACCTATTCTTTCCGGCCTAAAGTGAGCCTAAAAGTATGATAAAATCATAGCAAGCAGATGCAATATTCTTCTTCGACTCCTTATTCTTCATTATCAATTTCATGGTCTACTGTTCTAAATCCTCCATAGAATTTAGCAAATCCACACAATTGGCTTCCTATGTGTCAAACCTAGTTGAGAGACCATATGCTGTGTCTGAATGCAACTTCTGATCCACAGGCCACTTAGACGAATATGCAGAATACCATTCAGAAGTCTACCACTCTTCTTATTGTCATAAGCCAAAGAAACACCAGACTCAATGTAGGGAATTTGATCAGAATTACGATGAATGAGATTGAAACTCTGATCAAAGGGAACTTGAGTGAATCTGAGGTAGGTGTAAACAGGCAAGTGGAAAGGGTAAGCTGCTGGGAGGCCAAAGCATAGCTTCCTTGCCACAAAAGGAGGTTTATGGTGGTCAAATTCATCTAAACTTGTTGAAAACCTCAATAGGGCCCCAAAACTGGAAATGCTCCCATCTAGCAAGATCCACTGGGCTTCAAGTGAACTGTCCTGTTGCTTATGTACTAGGTGTTGCAACCAAATTTTCTCACTTGTGGTGCCAAGGGATAATGATTCATAATCATTGTCCAGGTTTGGAAAGGTGGGATCAGTGACTTCTGTTGTCCTCCAGAGGCTTGGGTTCCATCTTTCTCATCATGGAAGTCAGTTCTATCATTCAACATTTCTTCTTCTCAACAATGGTCAATATGAATGATGTCAATCCCACGAACCTGTATACTGCATGTCCAGGCTGGGATCTAAGTTCAGTGGCCAGTTGATGAAGATTTTCATCTTGAAAACGTAACTTGCATGAGACTCCAGTTTTGCTTTCCGTAGGCATAACTGTATCACATATTGCCATAACCTACTCCAAGTCCACACTTAATGCCATGTTTCTTCCAGGGATGAAATAACTACTTCTAGGTTAGTCATCATTGCTTTACTGCTTCCAGGCATTCCCAGCTATGCCCAAGTAGGAGTGATTTTAAATACCACATTTGACTTCCTGGTCTGAGTTAATAGAATGTGTAATAATTTGTGGCTCTTCTTTCCCAGCAGATTTATCCTGAGCAATTGTTGCTACAAAAAGAAATGCCAGCTGCAACTGTGATATTAAGCCCTAGGTTGCTTGCTATTTCCAGAACTTTTCTTGAGCACCAAATGGATCCATTTCCATCATTCTTAGAATATTGAGCAGGCTTTTCCTTAGAAAACTCATTATTTTCCAGATTACTCATTGCATCAATAGTTCAATGGGGCATATGGCAATAGCAAATTCTACATTATCTTCATGCCCACCAGCTCAAGCAGAACTCTCCAACTCCTAATTCCTCATTGACTGCCAATTTTACTTTCTTTGTGGGATTAAGTTCATCTGTTGCAAATCCGTCACATCATTCTCTTCTCAATGTGAAACAAGACCTGAAAACTGACCGTAATAAAAGAATCTGGTTTTCCTTTCCTAACACAAACCCTTTCCATTAAAGAAAACTGGTCATTCAGGTTTACTTCATCAGAAATCATCGTAATCCCAAGACTACTCGCCATTTTCGTAACCCTCTTCAAGTGTTCAATGTTGTTCTAACTCTCCCATTTTCAAGTGGCATCAGAGAAGCAAGTGGTAACTTGTTAGGATGGACGAGAATGTGCGTATTCCATTAGAGCTATAAGAGCTCTTTACATAGACTTAAGGGGACCATATTACCCTTAATAACACTTGTCTTGTGTAACCCTCTTTGTAGTATATCAAAACCACTTGATGCATCATAACCCTCTAATGCTTAATCAATAATGTGTGTACATGTCATGGATAGTTAAAGTGGAGACCACTAGAGCCCATAAAATAATAGGCTCTCATTAAATTAATCAAATATAATCTCATAATTAATCTTCACTCCACCATAAAAAAAAATTGTTCTTTAACATTTTATGTCAATTATTTGAAGGAATTAATAAATTATTTATATGCATTGTCGATGACTTAATATTGCATTGCATTTTAAACCATGAATTGATATCCATAATCTAATTGGAAATTTCCATCAATCAACTAAATGCATATTTAAGTTACAAATTCACATTTTTTATGATCACTTAGATATTTCATTATCCATTAGAAGAAAATATCAAATTATAATTAATGGAATTACCATGACTATATATTCATCTTGACCATTCGCCTTACCAGATATAGTTATCCCTTATGGGTTATCATGGTGTAATTATTAAGCATCCATCTTGCTATGTGTTGAATCAAATAATCAATCAATTCAATAATGATGTATGACCACTTCATGGTCTGATTCTTTTTTTACTTAAAGTAGTCACTAACTTAAACATTAGTTTGATGATCTGTCAAGACTAAGAGTGCTTGCAATATAGTACTTAAGAGATGTTACATGTCTAACGTATAACTTACATGACATACATCTTCATATGTGAAGTGGCCTCACTGAATGCACCCTTTCGAAATAGCACTATCAGTTTCCAACTTAGAATATGGATTGAACAATGAGGGATCTACCAACAACTGAATCTCTGAATTTAAAAGCCTAACCTTTTTGGAGCTTAGTTCAGAGATCCCTTCTTCAAGATCAGCTTTAATGGGGCCTTTCGCTCAAGGGGTACAACGACTACAAAGCGCAGGTATGCATGGGTTATGTGAGAGACAACTGGATAAACTTGGTTCTAGGCAAACAGCATAAGACAATGGCATAAGTAAAGCCTCGAATTTGGAGAATCCCAGCCTCTTACCTGAGAAATTGATTCAAGCTAGGAAAAATCGAAGAACCTAGCTAGTCTAGAAATTTTGATTCGTGAAGTACAAATGAGACGCAAGCAACTCAGGGCATTCTAAAGCATGTTCCTATATATGTTCCAGTAGATAGAGAGAATTAACAATGAAAAACGGGAAGTGATTTCTAGTATTGACACTACTTGATGTAGTACACGATCATTATTAGTTTCTATTTTAAGTTTATCATTAGTTTCTATCTTAAGTTCATTATTATTTTCCTTTAATCTATATTTTAACTTCATCATTAGTTTCCTATTTCTTTCATAGTTTTCCTAGTTTCTAACTATCTTCATTTCCTATTTCTAGTTTCCTATTTCAGTTATTTCCTATATTTTTGCACTACAAACATTATTTAAAGGCCTATTATAATTTTTAGAAGGAGTTCAATGTAATTTTTCAAAATTATTCTCGAATTTTCAGATCCTATTGTAATCTTTGTGTTTGTTCTTAAATGTTTTTCCGTTTCGTTTCAAAGCAAACCTTCTACTACACCACTACTGGTCTGAATGTTATGCTGAAAATTGTTCACGAGCTGAAAAATGCTATATTTGCTAATTTATCGGAGGCCTATATCTATGGAGATCTAAAGTCATCCAAAATTGCAGTTCAGCTTTTCAAATGTTAATCTAATGGCTGCTTCCAGGGATCCATGAAGTTGGGGATTTTGAGGTAGTGATTCTGTCGCGTTTTGCTGTTAACATTTGGAACCATACTGTAGCAGATACTGGTTTTGGGGTGACCAAGAAAGAGCTTACTGACTGTCTTGGAATCATAACTCGGGATGGTGGTGTTATATTGATCTCCATTATCACCAAAACATATGCAGGATATATTTATCAATTGATTAGAACATGCATTTATTCACATGGAACATACCTGAATCCATTTCTGAATTTTGGTTGAAGATCTATGGATCTTTTAAGGCCGAGAAGGGTAACCACCGTCACTGGATTCTCTCTGGCAATGGGAAGCGGGAGAGATTAGGGTTCTGTTCTATTCAAAAATATGATGATAGCAAAATGAACAAAACCTTGACTTTTTATACCCTCCCGCCTTAGGGACCATACCCATTGGGCTATTGGGCCTCACGAGTCTTAGGCCCATTATCTAAGGCTCGTGATGGCATTTGGGCTCTACACATAGGTGGCCCATACTCTTGAATGAACAGAAAACAAATGAAGAGGTGAATAGCATAATCATGAATTATTGTGAGATATGTGAGTCCATATCTTAACAATCTCCCACTTGGACCACATATATTACAAAACAATGTTCATGATAGTACTTTATTGAGCTCATCTTGCTATTCTATCTTAATATCCTTAAACAATCCGATCTACTAATTATGTTAACATAGGATCAAAGCGGCCTTTGTTAATCATAATTTAACTAAACCCATCAATGATCACAACATTAACAAAATTAGCAACATGGATCAAGTATGCATGTGTAGCATGGAAATTACATAGAATGTGATCTTTAATATGTCTATTTCCAATTGGTCCTACTTTATGACTAAAAATAGTCAAATTCCACTTTCAACACTTGATGCTAAACTGCTTTTGAAAGTCATCATTTTAATTCAGAGTATTCAAACACAATGGTGTTTTAAAAAACAAAGTCTGTACAGATAACATAACATAATATCACATCAAGAAAACAAACACAAAATCTAAATACAAACTCCCACTATACTAGTACATCATCAATGTGTACAACACTCATATGTGTGACATGCTCATGATATACTTTGGGTGGCAAACCCTTAGTGAGTGGATCCACAATCATGGAGTTTGTGTTTATGTGTTCAATCGATACTTGAAGACTCTGAACTCTTTCTTTCACAACCAAGAACTTGATGTCAATGTGTTTGGACTTTGACGAACTTCGGTTGTTCTTAGAATACAATTCTGCAGCTTTATTATCACAGTTGATTCTCAATGGTTTCTCAATCCCATCAACAATTCGCAACCGAGTGATAAAATTTCGTAGCCATATCCCATGGTTTGATGCCTCGTAGCAAGCTATGAATTCTGCCTCCATGGTGGAAGAAGCAATAAGTGTTTGTTTAACACTTTTCCATGAAACTGCTCCTCTAGCCAACATGAAGATGTAGCCTGAAGTGGATCTCCTACTGTCAAGACATCCCGCAAAATCGGAGTCCGAATATCCCACGATTTCTAAATGACTGGATCTACGGTATGTGAGCATATAATCTTTAGTTCTTTGTAAATATCGCATAACCCATTTTGCCTTTTTCCAGTGCTCCATACCTGGGTTACTCAAATATCTGCCTAACATTCCAACAATGTACGCAATATTCGGACGCGTACAAACTTGTGCATACATGAGACTTCCTATTGCCGAGGCATAGGGAAACCTCTCCATATCCTTTTTCTCAAGTTCATTTTTCGAACATTGGTGCAAACTAAACTTATTGCCTTTTGCTACAGGCGTGTCTCCTGGTGCACAATTGCTCATGCCAAATCTACTCAACACTTTATCAATGTAGGCCTTTTGTGATAACCCAAGTATACTTCTTGGACGATCCCTATAGATCTGTATACCCAGTACAAAAAATGCATCACCAAGATCTTTCATATCAAATTTACTAGATAGAAATCGCTTGGTTTCATGCAAAAGTCCCACATCACTACTTGCAAGTAGAATATCATCAACATATAGCACCAAGATAATGAATTTGCTCCCATTGAACTTGAGGTATATGCATTGATCAACGGTGTTCTCCTTAAAACCAAATGAAGTAATCACCTGATCAAACTTTCGGTACCATTGTCAGGATGCTTGCTTTAAACCATATATGGACCTTTTTAATCTGCATACAAGTTGCTTTGAATCATTAGACTCAAAGTTCTCTCGTTGCACCATGTATATTGTTTCATCAATGTTACCATTAAGAAACGCAGTTTTAACGTCCATTTGATGCAGCTCTAAATCATAATGAGCTACAAGTGCCATGATGATTCTAAAGGAGTCCTTTGACGAAACTGGTGAAAAGGTCTCCTTATAATCAATGCCTTCCTTTTGAGTGAAACCTTTTGCAACTAGGCGTGCCTTATACCTAACAATATTGCCTTTTGAATCCCGTTTGGTCTTAAAAATCCATTTACAACCAATCGGTTTTACACCTTCAGGCAACTCTACTAGGTCCTAAACACCATTGTCTTTCATTGATTTCATCTCTTCCTTCATGGCTTCTATCCACTTTTCAGAGTTAGAACTTTGTTTGTAACTGAAATTGGGTCGTCTTCTAGACCCATGTCAAACTCATGTTCTTGGAGATATACAACATAATCATCTGAAATTGTACTTTTCCTTTCTCTAGTGGATCTCCTCAGTGACACTTGTACTTGAGGTTCTTGAGGTTGTTGAGTTACTTCTTCATGAACTTGAATTGGTTCCATAACTTGAGCAGGAGGAATTTCAGGTGTGTCTTGAATTTTTGTTATCGATTGTACATTCTGAATAGTGTCATCAAACATAATATGACCATGTCCAGTCGTAGGAATACTAACATATTCCTCTTCAAAGACCACATTTCTTAATGGTTCTCTCCCACTTAACTCAACATCCTCAATGAACTTAGCATTACCCATTTCAAAGAAGGATCTAGATGAGGGGTCATAAAATTTGAAACCTCTCGACCTTTCAGAATACCCTACAAAGTAGCAACTCACTGTTCTGGAGTCCAATTTCTTTTCATTTGGCTTGTAAAGCCTAGCTTCAACTGGACAACCCCAAACATGCAAGTGCCTAATACTAGGTTTCTTGCTAGTCCATAACTCATATGGGGTTTTGGCTACTGCTTTGTTTGGTACTCTATTCAAAATGTAAACTGCAATTTTGATAGCTTCGCCCCAAAGTGATTCTGGTAAGGTGGAATGACTAATCATACTTCTTACCATATCCTTAAGAGTATGGTTTCGCCTCTCTGCTACACCATTTTGGCTTGGAGTCCCTGGCATGGTGTATTGAGGAATGATACCACACTCCATCAAATATTTGGCGAATGGCCCTGGACGTTGTTCACCTGATCCATCATATCTACCATAGTATTCACCTCCAAGGTCAGATTTGACAGCCTTTATTTTATTGCTTAGTTGGTTCTCAACTTCAGCTTTGAAATTCTTGAACACATCCAATGACTGAGATTTCTCATGAATCAAATAAAGATAGCCATAGCGCGAGTAATCGTCAATGAAAGTGATAAAATATTGTTGTCCATTCCAAGAAGCTGTAGGGAATGGACCACAAATGTCCGTATGTATCAATTCCAAGACGTCACTGCACCTATTGGCATCCTTTTTCCTCATATTTGTTTGTTTACCTTTAATGCACTTTATACAGATTTGAAAGTCTGAGAAATCAAGTGGATCAAGAATTCCTTCTGACATAAGCCTTTGAATCCGTTGATTTGAAATGTGACCCAAACGCTTGTGCCATAACATTGATGAATTCTCATTTATTAATTTCCGCTTAATGCCATAATCACTTGAATGCAAGGTTTCATTTCCATTAGTGGCCTTTATGTTCAATTTGTATAATTTATCTGTTAGACTACCTGTACCAATAACATTTGAATTTAGATAAAGACTAACCATTCCATTTTTAAATGAACAACAATATCCAAATTTGTCCAAACAAGAAACATAAATTAAATTCCGTCTAAACGATGGTACTACAAAAGTCTCTTTCAAATCCAAAGTACATCCAGAGTCTAACTGTAATCTGAAAAGACCAATAGCCTTGACTGCAACCTTGTTGCCATTTTCCACATAGATGTATCTTTCACCATCAGTTGGCATTTGGCTCCTTAGGCAACCCTGCATAGTGACACTTATGTGAGTAGTTGCACTCGTATCTATCCACCAAGTGTCAGTAAGCACTACAGCTAAATTAATTTCTGAACAAACAAAGTTGAGAAGTGTACCTTTCTTTTCACGCCAAACAACGTATTTGGTACATGTCTTCTTCATATGACCAACCTTTTTGCAAAAGAAACAAATGATCTTCTTATCTTGTTTCTTCTGCATCTTCTGCTTTGATGTCTCAGAAACTGCAGTTTGTTTTCCTTTATTGTCCCTCTTTCTTTTCTTATTGGCACCAAATCCCTAAGATGTGGAAGCCAAGTGAGCACTTTCTATCTTCTCTTGTTTCAATCTCTCTTCCTCTTATACACACTGAGCAATAAGCTTATTCAAAGTCCATTTCTCCTTTTGAGTGTTGTAACTGATTTTGAATGGACTGAATTGTGTAGGTAGAGAGATCAAGACTAAGTGCACGAGTATGTTTTCCGACAACTCTAACTTTAGTGCCTTGAGTCCAGTCACAAGATTAGACATTTCCATAATGTACTCCCTTATATTCTCTTTCCCTTTATATCGCATAGAGACAAGCTTACTAAGAATAGTGTTTGTCTCAACCTTTTCATTTGCAGCGAATCAGTTTGCTATCTGGTCTAAGAATGCCTTGGCTTGGGTTTCCTTAGGTATTACACCCCTTATAGTTTTTGGAATTGAGTGCTTCATAATCATTAGACTCATGCGATTGGATCGCTCCCATTTTTCCATAGTAGACCTTTGCTCAGCAGTGCTGGCATTAGTAAGATCTGAAGGGCGATCCACTCTTAATGCATAGTCTAAATCCATGCACCCGAGCACAATTATAACGTGCTCTTTCCATTTCTTAACGTTTGTGTCATTAAGCACAGGAATGTTATTGACATTTGCAGATATAGAAGATGTTGAAATAATAATGAAGCTCACAATCAGTCATATAATCATCACACATACATGAATAAATAAAAATTTAACATATATATGCATGTGAACATATAACAAGATACCTAGCACAAATATCAATATTCAGTCTTTGGACAAAAATATCAACTTGTAAATGACATCTTGTTCAATATTAATTCATAAATATTGACAATAAAACCGAAAATAATATGTTTGTCTTTGGACTAACATATTGAATGCAAGATAAAATTTATATGTCATATATTTATGATTACTTTATTTATTATTATATTAAAATAATCCTCCTTTAGGTTGATTATTTTATACAATAATATCATGCTTACATATTTCAAAACAAATAAAATTACGTAACATATGTTACTTTGGCAACAAATATACATAACTTATTCATTTTGAAATGTTAAACACAAATATAGCAAGCAATAATTTAATCAAAATTATTTATGCATAAACCTATGTATATATACAAGCTTTGATAACAATAGATGAGAGAAAAGGTGGGTAAATGACGGAGCAAAGAGAAGTGGAATGGAGCGTAGCGAAATGGAACGAAGCGGAGTGACGGCATTGCCCTTTAGGCTTGTACTTTTGTGGGTGAATGACAAGTTGGGGGGACGCGGGAGGCAACACCCCTCGCGGTATGGTTTAGGGGTAATTTTGGTCCAAAAAAAAATAATATATATATATATATATATATATATATATATATATATATATATATATATATATATATATATATATTATTTATCAAACCACTAGTCCTTTATTGTAAAAACTTAGAGGACATTTATTTTACATGCAAAAACCTATATGGTTTTTATTTATTTATTTCAGGGAATCCTACAGCAGAGCACCTGTGGCGTACCAGCGGCCCAACGGTGCACCAGCGCACCAGCGACCCGGCGCACCAGCGCACCAACGGTGTACCACCTTGCAGCGGCGCACCAGCGGCCCTGTAGCGGCGCCAAAACGGCGCAGCCCCACCTGCGGTGCTTGAACGTCGTTGCGAACGACGCTTCTAGTGGTGTATGAAGGATGCTGCAAATGGCGCCTCCAATGGCGCCTGAACAACGCCGAAATGGTGGTTGAGGCGCACCTTGAACGGTGCCAGAACAACGCCTGAAAACGGCGCCTGAAGCACGCCTGCAAATGGTGCCTGAAGCGTGCCTAAAACAACACTTGAAATTGCACCTGAACAGCGCCTAAAATTGCCCAAAACAGCCCAGATTCTCTGTTATTTGTGTTTCAAAAGGTATTTTTGGTGAGGATGGAACCGACTCTGATACCAATTGTTATATTTCTTTGATCTCCATTATCACCAAAACATGTGCAGGATATATTTATCAATTGATTTAGAACATGCATTTATTTACATGGAACATACCCGAATCCATTTCTGAATTTTGGTTGAAGATGTATGGATCTTCTAAGGCTGAGGAGGGTAACCACCGTCACTGGATTCTCTCTGGCAATGGGAAGCAGGAGAGATTAGGGTTTTGTTCTATTCAAAAATGTGATGATAGCAAAATGAACAGAACCTTGACTTTTTATACCCTCCTGCCTTAGGGACCATACCCATTGGGCTATTGGGCCTCACGAGTCTTAGGCCCATTATCTAAGGCTCGTGATGGTGTTTGGGCTCTACACATAGGTGGTCCATACTCTTGAACGAATAGAAAACAAATGAAGAGGTGAATAGCATAATCATGAATTATTGTGAGATATGTGAGTCCATATCTTAACAGGTGGCTCATAATTCTTAAAAGCTCTTGAGGAAAATAAGAATTTTGGGGTTGATAATGGACAGATTGGTCAACTTGGTGTTGGGTTATATCCAATATTTCAGATGTAGTGAGGGTGGCAGTGTTAACGAATAGCCCATGGTTAGACAAACTCTATTGGAGTTTGTCTTTTCATTCCTTACATTGAAATGCGTGTCAAGGTGGAGATTGTTAGAATTTGGTGACCTAAATACTATTTGGTCTAACCTAAAAAGGTCATGGTACAATATATGTAGTAAAGTTATAATTATGAGATTTTTTGGGAGGTTTGTGGTGGTAGTAGAGGGATTGGGTTGATCCCCGTAGCCCACAATTGATCTCGTTGAGGGTGTGAGGGCTTGTCCCTACGGTATGGACCTACTTTGTTAATTACTCTCCCTATATATATATATATATATATATATATATATATATATATATGTATGTATGTATGTATGTATGTATGTAATGATGTATATTTTTAGGGTTATGACGTTTATGCTTCTCTTATAGTCGCTCGTAACTCTCCTGTCTTGTACCAATTTTGACATAGTGGATTTCCTTCTCCTCTACCCATGGTTTTTCTCGTTTAGGGTTTTTAATGTATATTTGTGTGTTTTTATTCTATTTTTTGTTATTTCTTATTCTAGCTATTTCGTAACGATCTACATATGATGATACAAACACAAACATGCATGCAGAGGAAAGTGAAAAGGATTTTGCAATGAATTTGTATCATGTATGTATATATGATGAATTGTTCTACATGAATTGACAAGCACAAATCCTTGAGCCTCTACCTTGTACCCAAAAGATATCCCAAAAATGCAAACATAAAGAATGAATCTTAATTTTTAGAATTATGTGCCAACCAATCATGTTGTGATTTCACTTATTAATCTCCAAATCAAATTAAAAAAACCTTTAATTAATTTTCTAATCCTTGAAAGAGCAGTGAAAGAAGAAATAGATCTTGTAATGGATTCTTAATGAACTAAGTCCAAATGATTAAAAATAAAATAAAAATGAACTAGAAATTTAAAGAAAAAAATGGAAAGAATTCATTCATTGTTGTAATAGGTAAAAAAAAAAAAAAAACTTATAGAGGCACCTAATAGAAAAGGGGATGCAACCAAATAACACAAGATAGATATAGAGCATGCCAAGTAGAAAAGGACCACAAACTGTACCTACTATCTAATAGTCAATAAAATCTAAGGAGAACCAACATGAAAATCCAAAGAGACTGAAGACCAACAAACAGAATGTTTAAAAGGTACTTTTCATAATCACTCTTTCTAATGCACCAAATCACACATAAATGAGCAACCCTCCACAAGCTCCTTAGGTTCTTCCGTACAAGTCTCCTATTCATTTCCAACATTCCTTCAAAGACACTGGAATTACCTGATAAATCCCAAACAGAAAAAATAACAAACTCCACAAACTGGGGGGACAAAGAACTTAGAAAACTGTTCAGCTCCATTAATTATGAGGGAAAGTCGGGCAAAGAATCAGATAGAGGTGGTATTAGTTTTGATTTCAGTTTCTCAAAGAAGTTACATATTCTATCTTGGGATTTGAGAGGAATGCATGATCTAGACAAAAGGAAGGTAATCAAATCTTTTGTTTTCAGGAAACCAAACTAATCAAGGTTGTGAGAAGCTTAGAGGTGGAAAGGAACCTGGAGTGGGCCTCTTTGGATGACAGGGGGATAGAGGAAGAGGTCTTGTTAATGTGGGACTCTAGGGTCTTGGAACAGTTAAGCATGGAATAGGTTCCTTTTCCATTTTTGTTTGTGTCAAAAATTGTGTAGATGGTTTTACCTGGGTGTTTTCAGGGATCTATGGCCCCTTTAAGGGAATGGAAAGAAGAGACCTCGATTAGAGGGCTATGAAATGAGCCTTGGTGCAAAGGAGATGGCTTCAATGTGGTCCACTTTCCAATTAAAAAAAGAAGGAATTGTAGTCGGATGTCTTCAACGATAAGGGAGTTCTCTGGTTTCATAGATGAGTTTGATGTGGATCCACCTTTAAAAGGTGGCGCTTTCACTTGGTGTGGGAGGCAAGAAAGCTCTTTGAAGGCTCGGTTAGACCACTTTCTATCCTCTAACAATTGGGAGGAGCATTTTTTTAGGTGAAGGTGGCAACTATTGTCAAGGCCAGTTTTTTACCATTCTCCTATTTTATTGGTGTATGGAGGAGAAAGGAAAGGAAAACTCCATTCTGCTTTGAAAATATATAGCTGACGGTGGAAGGATTTGGGGATTTGATTAAGGAGTGGAAGCAAGAGTATGAGTTCAGGGGCAATACAAGTGTTGTTCTTTTCAACAAGATGCAGGCCTTAAGAAAGGACCTAAATAAATGGAATAGAAAGGTGTTCGGAAATGTTTCAACTAAGAAAGAAGCTACTTTGTAGATGATAAATAGTTAGGACAATATTGAAAGTGGTCAAATCCCTCTCAGAAAAGGATAGGAGGAGTCAGAGGCTTGCTATGGATGAATATGACCACCTAACCATTAGAGAAGAAATCTCTTGGAGGTAGAAATCAAGGACTATGTAGTTAAAGGTAGGTTAAGAACAAAAATATTCTTGTATCACATGGCTAATGCTTGTTGGGGTAGCAATCTGATCAGTAGTCTTAAAGTTAATGGGATTAGGATGGAAGACGAGGAGGAACTCAAGGGTGGTATTACTACTATTAAGTTAATGTTTAAACATTCTCAAGAAAATAGACTTGATCTAGCAGCAAATCTCTTCAAAGGCATTGAAGCTTTAGATAAAGATCTTATAGAGGGGCTTTTCTTGGAGGATGAGGTGTTGTTTGCCCTCTCTAATTTAGACGGTGATAAAGCACTAGCACTAGATGGCTTTTCATTAGTCTTTAGAAATTTTTGTTGGGCCACAGTGGGTAGGAAGGTGATGCAATTTTTTGAGGAATTTTACTTGATGGATTTCTTTGTTCACAACCTCAATGCTACATTTGAATCAAAGGTATGTGACTTTATTATCTAGATCTATGTTTTCAATGGTATTCTTATTGTTTTTGAATACCAGTTTATCCGTTGCGATATATTTAGAGAGCCTATGGTAGATTTGCATGCACCCTACATTATCCAAGGCATGGGAACAGAGTAATCCAGGGTTCTCAACATTTTCTCTATAAAGATTAGTCTTTATTTTCTCAAGCATCATACAAAAAAAATAAAAAATAGAGATGAGACAAACTTATAACCCTTTCCACAAACACTCAATAACACACCATTTTGAACTTTTTAAAAAGTACCAACCAAGAAACAAACCTAATAACAATGAAGTCTCAAACCTAATCACAAACATTCCCAAAACACCCACTAATAAAACCCATAAAAGAAAATCCATAAAACTCACCAATAGACCTAAATAGAGAAACAATTTGTATGGGAGTTCATGAGTTTGTTGGAGGTGACTTCCACAAGGTTTTAATAGCCCTAGCTTCCATGACGCTTCTTTGTCTTGGCTTCCATGAGCATTTTTCGGTGGTGGCTTCCATTAGCTAGTAGTGACCATGGGTGGGTTTGTTTAGAGAGAAAGAATGCAGTGGGAATGCTTTGGTCTTTAATATAATTAATGTTTTTATAACCAAATTGGTTATTAAACCGAAAAAATTACTGATTCACGGTTCAATGGTTGAACTACAATCAAACCAACGATTGAACTGTGATCAAATCAATGATGTCATGGATATATATTTTATATAGATATATTTAAGATGAAAATAGAATTATAATATTTAATTTTATTTATATGTCTATCTATTTTATTATTTTAAAATTTAAAAAATTATTATATTAATTCATTTATATTATTTTTTATATTTATAATTTAATAGTTATTATAAAACTAAATGTGATGTAAATATTTGCACTTGTTTATTGATTAATTTGAAAAACATATCAGTATTTGTATATATGTTTATTGCATAACAAAATTTCATATAGCTAAGGGATTCAACATTTGCTTTACCACTATGGAGGTCCATGGCTCAAATCCTCCCAACACAAAACCTCTTTTCTTTGTCTTTAATTTATATCAATCCCACATCAAAAATTTGTAGGTTGTTTGTGGTGTACAAATACACCTTTATTAGTTGAAATGACAGATGATGGGATGAGGTATAGGCTAAGTAAGATAGTTGGGCTTTATTGGGCCTGCCAGTAAGTGAAGATCCTAAGCATTTTGGTCTAAATTAATGCTTAACCGATTACTCAAAAACTGGACAGTTTGTTTGATCTAATGATTCAATTGTCGGTTCAAATGGTTCCGCACCAGTCCAAAGCAAAGGCGACCCAATTAAGTGAACCGAAGCAAATGGTCATGGATCGATGGTTCGACCCATCTGATCTAGTTCTAAAAACATTAAATATAATATGTTGTCTTGTTTGGAAATGACCTAATAAATGGGTTATGCTTGTGCTTTGAAAATTTATTAAGTTATTAATGGGTTAATTGTTAATTTTAAAGGTTTAGAAATTTTATATATTATATTGGAAGTTAATACTTAATTTTTATTTTAGAAATGTTAATTTAATTTTGGAAGTGTTAACTTATAAAAAAATTTAAAGAAATTTAGAATTTAAAAATTAAGTTTTTGAATTTTAAATTAATCAAATATAAAAAATATGAGCTTTAAAAATATATTAAATATAAAAATCTTTCTAAAATGGAACCCAAAAAAAAAAGTTCATATATTATGTATATAGAGTTTATTACACTTCATTCTCCTAACTTATAATGTGTTTTGTACATTACTTTCTACAGTTTAAAATTGAGCAATGCACCCTCTACAATTTATAATTACATGTGATATGTATTTTTGGAGTGAAAGTGTTGCCTTAATTGAATGGAAGGCGCATGTGCTCTCCACGTGAAATAGGAAAAGTTCGGTTCTCATTTTGCTAATATTTCCATATTAACACATGAAAACACACTTTTTCGTAATTACTTTGTCATAAAAATATGCTTATAATGTTGGGATTGAAATAGTGCAAAGCCCCTTAACAAAAGCAAAAAATGATGCAAAATTGATGACAAGGGGACAAAGGGGGATGAAGTCTATCTTTCAAATACTTGATGAAAATTAAGCATTCTCTTGGTCTCAATGGATGAAGTTCGCTCTTTCAATGGACAAAATCCTCATTGATGAAGGAATGTTTTTCAATACGTTAAAGAACAAATTTTGAGGACGGAGAAAAAGTAAATATGGAAAAAAACAAAACAAAAGGAGGCCTTAGTTTAAGAACAAATAACGAAAAATAATCCATTATTTATTGATTATCTTCTTGCTTCACTCCATAACTAACTTTATTGTCGAAAAAGGGTTGTCCTACTCAACTTATCCCTTTTCATTTTTTTGTCTTTTTAAATCGTAAGAGGAAAAGTACCTCAATTTGACCCTGGCTTGAAAGAGGGCATAACATCAAATATGAAAAATAATTTTAAAAACTTATATATGATACAAAAATTTTCAACAATATTCTCCATATTTTTAATAATTAGTTGAAACAATGTACCAAAAATAAATTAAAATATCTAAAAATTTATTATAAAAAACAGCCTATTTTCGTAACAAATTCTGAAAAAATTATTTTATAATTTTTTTTTGTTAAAATTGTTTTTAGTTATGAAAAAAGAAAAAAATAGTGGGTTCCTAAAAAGGGCAAGTTTTTCTTGACTTCACTTCACTCAATTTTTTTAATTTCTAAACTTAAAAAAGGCAGGCAAAAACAATGTTGAAAGGGACTCGAAAAACCAAAGCATTTTCCACAAGTATATACTTGGATACTGTGGGGGAGACCACGAAGAAGAGCCACATGGCGGCACATGGAGATGAGACACCCACAACCACGATGACCCCCCCTTCTACTTCTCCCCTGCACATTTGAAAAACCATCCCTCCCACTGCGCCATACCTTCTCAAAATGGCTCCAACCCCACTTCTCAGTTACGCCTTCTCCCTCCTCCGCCTTCCTCCTCCCTCCCACTTCTCCAAACCACGCCGCCCCATCCACCGCTCCCCCCTCCTCCATGTCCCTCCTTATTCCTTGGTTTCAGACGACACCATCACGCTTCTCTTTCCTCCCCATTTCCTCAAGCCCTTCTCCACCTCCCGGTTAGTTTGTCACTCTCCTTCTGCTATTTGTTTTCTGTTTGGTTGCTCACGAAATGTGAGAATAAAATAAAATAAAATAAATTGATTTTTTTTTTTCCTGAGTTTTAGATTTTTTATGGCTGGCTTAATTATTTGGTTTTCAGATGAAAGAGATTTTCTGATTAAGGGAAAACCAATGTGACATGGAGAATGCATGATATTGGTTTTTTTTTTTTCCTTCAGTTTCTCGGCAACCAAACTGTACATTGCAGTATGTAGTTAGCTGTTTCTGAGACCCCACCTAAAATTAAGGCAACAAAGGAGGGAAAAGAAAGGAAAAAGCTTGAACGTGGCTGCAATCATTGTCAAGCAATTTCCTCACTTTCACCTCATTTTTTCCCAAGAACCAAACACCACATGATCATTCCAATAATTAAGTCAGCTGTTAGCTGTCCAATGAAAAGGCATGGATTACTAGTTAGGTTAGCAATTACTAATCCATGACTGCCAACAACTTTCCAACAGATAAATACAAGAGAACAATGAAAGCCTTGGATTGGCTCTTCATTATGGGAATAGTGCAATGTGGTTGGAATTCTCCCTTATTGAAGAGGAAACCTGAAAGGCAAATTTTCAAATGGATCAACATAAAGCCATGGATTTGGATGGTTTTTCATTAGCTTTCTATCTAGATTGTTGATCTACACAGAAAAAACATTTTCTTTTAGCTTTCAATAATGGGATTATCAATAAGAGCACCAATTCTACTTCTATTCTCTTTGTCCCTAAAACAGCTTTCATTACTAGTGGGTTCCATTAGCTTCACAACCAGTCTTTACAAGATCATAGCTAAGGTACTGTCTAAGCACTTCCAGAAAGTGCTTCATGAGACTGTCTCCTCTCTCAAGGAGCTTTTGTTGAGGGTTGGCATATTTTGGACATGATATTGGTAGCTAATAAATGGGTAGATAAAGATTCCCATTGAACTGATAAATGGATGGTCTTTAAGATTGACCTGAGAAAGTGTACAAATGTGTAGATGGGGGCTTTTTAAACATGTATCTTCTCAAATGGGTTTTCATTCCAAATGGAGACTTTGGATTTGTTGGTCTTGTTGTTCTTGTTAATGGGAGAGCAAATGGTTGGTTGGTGGGTGGTCTAGGTCTTAGGCAGGGGATCCTCTTTATCTCCCTTCATATGAACCACATTGTTTTATGTCTATTAGAATGATGCTAACAGTGAAAGAGAATAGTATCTCAAGTGTTCTGAAGTTAGTAGAGATAGCTTTAGAGTGTCTCTCCTTCAGTTTGCCAATAGTGGTTTTATTTTTGAGGATAAGTGTTGATGATATAGCCAAAATCAAATCTATTCATCTTGTGTTTGGTTCCATGTTGGGACTTAGAATCAACATTAACAAAACATCCTCCTGGGCATAAATGTTAACCAAGGTAACACCTCTACTATTCTCTCCTTGACAGGCTGTAAAATGAGTGACTAAGCCTTGTCCTATCTAGGTTTTCAATTAGGAGGAAATCTCAAGGCTCCTTATTTTTTGGACCCAATGCTTGATAAGATTTCGAGAACATTAGCTCATTGGAGGAAGGCTTTTCTACCTCTTGGGTGTAGGATCAACCTGATATAATTATTTTTATGCCAAATACCCACCTAGTACCTACCTATTAGGGGTAGGTCATCCTAATTCTGTTATTTTTATCCCCCATACCTACCTAGTACCTATTTGTATTCAAATCCCACTTGATTTTGTTTATTGGATTGGGAGAAGCCAGTGGGACTGTCTTTGGTTAGATGTTGAAATGGGGAGGAGAAATGATCTAATAGGTTAGAATTAGGTTCGATGTTTCCATTAGGAGTAGAGCACTTTTGGGTAAAGTGGACTTCGGAAATTTCTGAGAGAGAGCAATTTGTCATTGCATAATGTTATTAATTATCTATGGGTAAGTTTAAAGATGAGATGCCAACATTATGGTTATATGTTCAAGTTTTTGTCTCTAAAAGCCATCTCCTATGCCTCTCAAAACATTCCCAACTTGTTTGTTTTTCAGTTGGAGATGGCCTAAAATTTTGTTTCTGGGAAGATGATCCACAACTTCAAGAAACAAGCAAAAATTATAATCTTCCTGTACATAATGATAACATTACACTTCTTATGCACTTAAAATTGTTACAGAGAAGTAATACCCTTAGATTCCCTCTTCAGCCCCTTTAGGTTGAGTAATATGACTGGATTTTTGTGAATAAAAGATTTGAAAAATCATCATTTCAGGTTTGATGCCAAATAAAATGCCAAGAAATTAACATTAACCTGGGTGTGACAAATGGATGCTCTTCTAGTCGCCTATAGCTTGTTTTGCTGATTTTATACAATCTTTGAATGGTAATTACAACTTCTGTCCAAAAAATTTGTAAGAATTCCATCATTTTGTAAAAGCTTTGAATGTTTGGAACATGGATGTGTCTGAGAAGTTTGTAAGAATTTCATTTTTGTGCTCAATTAATTTTTTAGAATCAATTACAAGTCAAGTAACTCAAACTTGATTCTATAGTAGTGGTGGTGGTGTTTAATCGGATTTGATTGTTTTCACTAAATTTTGGTATATCCAGTAAATTTGTTTGACAATTTGACTGATCTTTAATTATATTGTAATGTGAGTCCAAAGAATTTAATCTATATTAATTATTGTTCTGGTGCCAGATGTATCCCTTACCTTTCTTGTGATATTGAGACCTGTCTCATATATATCCAGAATGCATTCTATTTTTTTCCATCTCAAATAGATTTAGTAAGCTTTTTGAGGGAAGGACCTCTCATCCTTCTCTTGTACCTTTACTATTATTAATATATTTTTTGTTTCTGGTAAAAAAAAAAAAAAAAAAAAAAAAAAGATTAGTAAGCTTTGGACAGATGGGTTTCAGTTCAAATTCTTATTGGCCACCACCAGTGTTATAGCTTTTTCTGTTTTAAAGATCCTTAAATAATCATCAAGTAGTGATTACTTTGTGTAAGTCTATGTTGTGTTTCTCATTATGATACTCTTGTTTGTTTATTTTTGTACTCTTGCAGTAGGCTGTTGTTTTGTTGATTTACTTAATTATTGAGGTATAAACATGTGACTTCTGTCAGTTAATACAAACAGGATTGGAAGCTTCCAAAATGAGGATTTAGAAAACTATGAGGCAGCTGGATTGAAAGATACTCCAGTTGAACAAGATGGGGATGCTCCTGTCAAAGAACAAAGTAGGATTTCTGAGGAGATATTCCAAAATGGGGAATATGAGACTTCTGGTTCTGGTAATTCATTCCTAGTAAAGGTAGCAATAGCCCTGGGTGTGGCTGTCACAGCCACAATAATATCCGCTGGATTCAAGCAGCCTGTTGGATCTTCTTTTGGGTTTCAACGTCTGGCTGAAGATTCATCTTCTTCAGTTTTGTCTGCAACCCCTGTTGGTTTCACTTTCAAAGCTTTTGGGTATAGAATTGTACTTCCAGAATATACGCCTGGGTATGCACCTACCTCTGCTTGCACTCTTGAGTATTTAATCACATAAGGACTGTTTTTTCAAGCTCTCATGATTCTCATGACAATAATTCGTTGAAGCAAACTGCTTATTTTCTCTTCTATACTTACCATTGTGTCAATTGACCTTCAGATTGTTGACCAGTATATTTTATCAACATAGAAATTGCAATTCAAATGAGCTAAAAAGGAAAAAAAAAACAAAAAACAAAAAAACAAAGAGAAAGTAGTAGTGTTGGGAGGATTGAATGGGCATCCAATTGAAGTGTTATTTTTAGTTCAATCTACCATCCATATTTCCAATCAAAAGACATTGTGAAGGTTTTGCTTGCCCATCAAGTGCAGAACACAGAAGTTCTGAATGTGTCTATAGGTTCTGTATTGCAGATGGGTCTACTTTTGGTTGCTCATGGCTGCTGGATGTGGACTTTTTATTAGTGAAGAGGCTTTAAATATTTGGGTCTGTCCTTTTTACTGGTACTTTTGTTTTACAAACTCACACATTTCCTTTTCCTCTTTGTGTTTGGCTATATTTTCCGTTCTACACCACTAGTTTTTTATAGCTGCTGTTTATTTAAACTTGTAAGTCATCCTCTAGTGAATGATATAGGTTGGAATATCTTTAGCACGGATGCTGCATTTGGATGGGTCATGGCAATCTTTTGCTGAATCTTTCTCAAGAAAGGCTCCATGTATAATATCTACAATTTTCTGGGTATACTGGTAAATGGCCACTACATTCTATTCACATGCCATTTTTACAGTCATATTTTGTAAGAATTTGTATGGTAAATAGAACCCTTTTTTTGGCTACAGAAACTTGTTTAAAACTAAAATGGTCTATCAGATTGCCTTGGACTTTTTTGGTAGAATTTAATCATTTATATACAGTATATTTATTACTACTTCTTGGTTTTGTGAATCTTATACTGCCTAGTGACCTTCAGGGGAGTTTGTATTAGCGATATGATTCCATTTTACCTTGGGAAGGCTTTTAGGCAAACTGGGGCATCTGATGATGTTTGTTCAAAGGTTTGTTCTCTCTACATGTTTCTAAAACATTCTTTGAACTAACGTATAGTTAGTTACATCTGGTGTAAGACTTTTTGTTTTTTAAAATTGCTTTGTAATTTTTGGTGCAATCCAGATCACCAAGCTCACCAATGCCAATTATCACAGTTCACAGTGTCAGATATCACAGCAGTCCAATCCAAAAACCACATTATTTTGTAAAAACCAAAAGTACAATACCATTTGATAGAGCTATCTGGGTAGACAGCTCTCAATTTCTGACCAACATTGACAATTGGTAGGCATTATAGGCTTGAGAGTGGTAGGTAAACCAATTGTAGACTTCTCAGCATGTGGGTTCTGACAGATAGTTAATGAGGAGGATAAGAATAAGTTGTACTCCAGATGTAACTTATATAATCTTTTGCAGTTTTTAGGTAATGATGTGTGCATTTGCTTTCTTAAATATTTCATTGTAATATACATGTAGCTAGGGATCAGCAAAGAGAAGGCAGCAAGCATTACAAGGGCGGTGCAAAGATATGGCAATTTCATAGGATTTGGTGAGTTCCAAGATTTCCTCTGCCAAAAAAAAAAAAAAGAGTGCTAAGAGTTAGCTGCTTTTCAAGCTTATATTTTGAATTGTATTTCTCAATGAATTGTTTGCTAGCTTTCCATGTTTACAGATGCATTGGCACAATTTCTTGTTTTGTTTTAGTATGACTGACCAACATGTCTTTGGCATTTTGTTGGATGTGGCTAATCAGCTATCTTGGATTTGCTGCCATGTGGTTGGATGGTCACCATAATAGTAAATTTGGTTCACCACTAGACAGACTCTGTTTGGGCAAAATCATTTATATCTTTTGTTAGCAGAGGATTCTAGATCCTGAGGTTGAAATTTAATGAACACTTCTCAAGCACATTAAAGAAGATAGTAAAATCCTTCCTGATACTCAGTGTCAATAAAACAAAGTAAAGAATGACAGAGATATCAGTTTTTAATGTGGTGTTAGGGGACAGCAGAAGGTGCTAGCAAACACTGTTGTTTCTAGGGTAATATTAGATATAATCATATTACCATTCAAGGCTTCTATCAGGTGGGCAACCTCTTTTCTTTTTCTTTTCTTTTTTTTTTCTTTTTCTTTTTTTAATAGAAATACAGCAGAAAGTTTTGAGGCACTCATTATCTTGATTTTAGTAGTATACATATTTCTTTTGTATAGAATGCCATATATATATATATATGAGGCCTATAGGTATGCCCTCTTAACAACTGCAGTGGTCAAGTGCAAGATTTATATTAGTTTCTGTTAATGGATAAGTATGATGAGAATAAACCTTACATTGCCTTGAATAATAGAGAGAGGAACATCATCTAGTCTAGCTCTAATTAATTAATTTATCTGAGGGAAGTTGCCTATCAGAAACAAAAAAAGATGAAAAGGAAAAAAACCAAGGGAAGACAAAGCATATTTATATTTACATGCCCCATGTGTAAAGCAACTCCATGCACAAATATCACATTGTCCAGCACCCTTCCTGACCAGTCAACTTGGACTCCAGACTGCTTGTGCCTGATATTCTGACTCACCTAGCCATAAAGCCAAATGCATTAGCCATTACATTAATAAGGTCATTTCAGTGTCTTTCTGAATCTTCTAACCATCCAAATGAATGTAATGACAGTATATAGTCTGAAGATTGCCCTAAGTGTTGCCTTGAATATCTTCTGTTTCTACCTCTCAAATGGTTGGCTCTTGCTGCTTTTCTTGGAAGCAACACATACATGCATCATGTGCCATGGAGGATCTGGACATAATGATATGTTTCCCTTTAACTATATGGAGTTCTAAATTCCTATAGAAGGGGGTTATTTTCCGTGGATCATGGTACTTGGAAAAGTTTTAGGAGACCTACTTCCTTGGAAGCTCATCCCAGAAATTTCAATGAAACTTTAGGAGAAACCTTAAGAAACCTTTGTGAATCTATACCAGAAACTTATAGAAAATTTCTAGGAAATCTTTGAGAAACTTATGAGGAAACATGTCCCATATGTTGCTTAGAAAACTTCTAGGAGGATGCTTAATAGATTTTAACTGTTGCCTCCTTTTCTGGTGTATGATATTCTTCTTTTATTCTTGAAGGATGGCTTGTCTTTATTTCTAATTATTATTCAATGAAACGACTGTTTCCTCTCAAAAAATGGGAGAAAAAAAGAAAACAAAATATCTCTAGTATGAGGAAAATTCTTTTAAGAAATCTGATTTTTTTTTTTTTAAATTAAATTTTCTAGCCACAAAAACATTTTCCATATAGGACCATATGAGCAATTTGTTTGGCCCTTTTCTTTACATCATTTTCACTGAAATTTTGTAGTGTTCAATTAGTATCTTTATAAATAACAAGGAGATAGAAAAAAAAAAGGAAAGAAAGAAAGAAAGAAAGAAAGCAAGCAAGAAAGAAAATACTACCTATTATTGAGAAGAGGAAGAATCCCAGATGCAATACCAGTGTTTTTGAAGTTCTTCCCTCTCTCCCTTTCCTTTTCAAAAACTTTTCCCCCTCCACTCTTTCTTTTTCTCACCATCCTCAACCTTTTTTTTCAGTATTTGCAGAATAGTTGTTAGATCTTATAAGAACACTGCTGTCTGATGATTATTATGCCAAAAACAAGCTACCATATTGTTTTCCAAACTGGTTCAAGTGGCGTTAAACATATTTGAGAAACTGTGGTCCAATCCTTATCATGCAGCAATCCTGTAACTCCCACTCAACTGCAAAATTTAAATTCAAACCAGTCAGATTGGTGAACATGTTGCACTCTGTAAGATTGATTAAATTTGTAGTTCAGGCATTCATTCTGGATTGAAACTTATGGAAGACTTGCATTTCATGTTGCCTAAATGCACACATGCATATAGACCAATAGGATAAAGAAAGTCTGCCTAATTAAAAGCAGGCATAGCCCAAGTACACAGATTGTATATGAGGCATGTAAAGGCAGCCAAAAAATCCAAAGGCAACAAACACCTGGCTATTGTAACCCAAAATATCTACAAAGTCAATATGGGATGGATCAGCATTTCCCTCCACACAAGAAGAGGACAAAAGAAAGCCTTTTCGCACCACCAACCTAAAGTCTCCTCTCCTTCAAAGATTCTTTTATTGCATTATTTCCAAAGTGGCCAAAAAAGACATAAAAGAGTCATCCTCCAAACCACCTTGTGGTTGCTTTTCATGTTGTTGTGTGCTTGCATGTGTGAGTGTTTGTGTGCATGTGCATGTGCATGTGTGTGTAACGATCCACTCCCTCCTATATAGATATCGTCTACTGGATCTAATGGATCTTCTTAGCTTTATAACATGTCTACATGTTTAAGAGGAGCTCATACATATATAGTGTCATGAACTTTTTCCTCTATCTAATGTAAGATATTACAATTACCTCCATGCAAATATAACGTCCTTGACCTGTGATACAATTTGTAATGACCCACTTCCAATCATGAAGATATTGTATAGGTTTTCACGACTTTAAAACTTATTTACATGGTTAAGAGGAGCCCGGCATGACCTGATATTGACCGGGCCATTACGGGCCAACGTGCTGGGCTAGCATGACCCACTTAAAAATCGTGTTGGGCTGGGCCAGCCCATGCAAGCCAAATAGGTGGCCCCGCACGATCCATAAGTCCGCGGGCTAATTGTGTTGTGCCGGGCTGGGCCATGCCGGCAGGCCATGATCCACGGGCTACTCACTTTGTTAAAATTTTAATTTAATTTTTTAAGTCATTTTTTCTTTAGTTTTTTTCATTATTAAATAAAATTTCTTTTTGTTACTTTAAACACTTCTAATAATTATATTTTTTTTATTTTTTATACACCTTTGATAATTATACTTTTTATTTTTTACATTTATATTTATCGAGTTTGTAATTATAAAATTTATAGAAATGTAATTTTTTTAAAAAAAATAGTAAAAAAAATTATATTTGAATTTGTTTATTTTTTTTTTTATCAAAATAGCAATAAATTTAAAATAATGGAATATAAAAGGAAATGAAATAGAAAAAATAATTCTTTTATTCAATATTTCAACAAATTACATGAAAAAATAAAGAGAAAAAAAAAAAGTGAGAATTGCATCACTATAGTTTGAGTACATTCCAACTAGGTTGGCACCCACCCAACTATGAATCATATGCATTACTCAACCTTTAAAAATTAGCTACATTTAATATATTTAAAAGAAACGAACAACATATAATTCTTCAATTATCATATTCACTTTTGTTTTCTTATTCAATCTTCATTCTTCTTTTTTCATCTTCAATCATCATCAATCTCTTGAACATCATTGTCTGCATTGAGATGCAATTTCTTGAAGGTTTCTTTAAGTTCATCCTCTAAAGTTTGAAGTCCCAACGTCCATCTTCCCAATCCTTCAAACATGTCAAAGCTTCTAGCATCTTTGCTGTAAGAGTTGTCCTCTTGCCTCCTATTATATTTGTGGCTATAGAAAAAGAAGATTCTGATGCTACAGTAGACACCAGTGAGGTTAGTAAATCACGTGCCATTTTAGATAGTATAGGAAAAGTGGATTCATGAGATTTTCACCACTTCATAATATCAAAATTTTGTACTTCATTAGGGGATAGGTATGAACAATAATCGGTATCTAAATATTTTGAAAGATCATACCTACTTGAAGGACCAATTTGTCGCTTTCCCTTAGCTAATTGTATAAAGAATGGATCATTTCCAAATGTAGATGAAATTATGGTACTTGAAGAGACATTACCATATTTATTCTCATAATATTTATATAAGTTGTTTAATTATTCATATATCTTACCCTCTGGTTCGGATGGTTGGTTCATACAAATAGCTATGAAATTTAAATTATTTTCTACACCTTCAACCTTAACCCTTGGATCCATATAAGCAGCTAAACAATAAAGTGATGGAATAGTCTTCCAATATTTCAATTTTTTTTTTTCCATTTGTACACATATTTCACTAAAAAGGGGATGTTCCCTATATTGTCGAAACATATCACTCATATTGCAAATACATCTAAGTGTTATACAAGATGTAGGAGTATATACAGCAGAACACATGTTAGTAGTATCATAAAAAACTTTCAAGAATTTTAAAAAAGCAAAACCTTTCTCCCAATCATCAGAAGTTACTATAATTTCACCTGTCTTACTATTAACATAATCTGATAGTATGTTATGATACCCTACACAAGATTCTAACATTAGGTATGTAGAATTCCAACGATGACCAATATCACGACGAAATTTTCTCTTCTTCAAACCTATTGATTGACATAAAGTATAAAATTCAGTCTATAAAAAAAAATAAAGTATAAAATTCTTGTAATTTGTTTAATAAATCAAGAAATAGTATAGTAGACCGGATAGCCTGTAATGAGGGTGATATTAATTTTAAACCATCTTGGACTATTAAATTAATTATATGACAAATACATCTCACATGAAATATTTCACTTAGTGGACCTTCTCTAATTGTTCTTACAAATAAATTTATGACACTTTTATTATTTGAAGCATTATCAAAGGTAATACTAAAATTTTTTCTTTGTATCCCATATTCTCTAAAAATACTTGTCAAAGAATCATATATGGAAGGCCCATCATGAGGATGTAATATTTTACGAAAACTTAATATTTTCTTTTGTAATTTCATATTTGAATATGAAGGTTCATTACTTTCATTGGTCCACATATCTGAGGTCATAGATACAATACCACTATGATTTTTGAATTCTTCAATTATTAATTGTTTTTCATTTAGGTAACATTTAATTACATCATTCCTAGGAATTTTATGATAGGTTGGTTGAGCATACTTGTGCATGAAATGTACAAATCTAGGATCTTCTCCAAATGTCAATGGAAGCCCCATACTAGCTACCATTCTAGCTAACCCTTCTCTTAGGAATTGTTGATTGTATATAAAGGGGGTCATTGAAGATGTACTAGATCCTATTTCGTTTTGACTTATTTGGGATTGTCTAGGGTCTAATGCACCATGTTTTTTGTTGCATTGTTCGACATGTCTTTTAAGGTGACCTGTGTCACCACAACTATATGTTTTTTTACAATACTTACATTCTGCTAGATTTTCTACTTCTCATCTTGTATTTTGTCTATTTATTATAGTGAAGTGATTCCATACCATAGATGTGCGTCTACTAGGCCTAGGTTTTTTGCCTATGGGATTGGGTTGGGGAAGGTTAGAGGGAGGGACACTAGAGGAGTTGGGAGTCTCGTCATCTTCAAAAGGATTAAATTCTTTAAATGCATCAATACCAAAGTCAAGGTTTTCTACATCTAGGTGATGAGGATCCAATTTTAATTTTAGAGGAAAAAAAAATAAGGTCAAAGAAAGAAAACAATTAAATTAAATATATAGAATTAAAATAAATAAATGAAATAACTAAATATAAATACCTCAACCTTGTGAATGATGACCACTTGTAGAGTTGGTAGATATCTTTAGCACTTGTAGAGTGAGTAGATATCTTTACCACTTGAGAGAATTTCAATTTAGAGAATTGTGAAAAGAGAAATTAGAGAGAATTGTAAACAATATAAAGAGAGAATAGAGAATTGTGTGAGAGAATTAAAATGAAGGGTATGTATAGAGAAGTATTGGTGAGTCATTTACTTATTTACCCCTAAAACTAGTCGTTATATAGTTGTTGAGAGGGGTATTATAGATATTTGATATAAAAATATTAATAGTGAGTGATTTACTTATTTATCCTTTAAATTAGTTGTTATATAGTAGTTGAGAGGGGTAATATAGACACTTGACATGAAAAAAGTAAAAATAGTTATTGATTTACTTTTTTATCCCTCAAACTAGCGGTTATATGGTTGTTGAGAGGGGTATTATAGACATTTGATATGTAATAAAAAATAAAAAGTGAAATTTAAAAGGGCCAAGTGGGCCGTCACGGTGGGGCGGCACGGTGAGCCAGCATGGTGGGGCACGGTGGGCCAGCGAGCTGTTTCTTTAGGCCGTGCCGGCCCAACCGCTACAGTGTTGGGCTGTGTCGGGCCATGGGCCAAAATGGGCGGCATGGCCCAATGGACACCTCTACATACATGTGTGTGTTAGGCATGTTGTTTGTTTGTCATGTATGAAGTGTGCATGAGTTTTCTACACTTCTATAATTTTATTTGCATTTCTTTGTGTGCATGTGTTAGGCATGCTGTTTGTTTATCATGTATGAAGTTCACATGAATTTTCCACACTTGCTTCTATAATTTTATTTGCATTTCTTTGTGTGCGTGTGTTAGGCATGCTGTTTGTTTATCATGTATGAAGTTCACATGAATTTTCCACACTTGCTTCTATAATTTTACTTGCATTTCTTTGTGTGTGAGTGATATGAATTTATATCATTGCATGATTCGTTTCCTTTAATGAATGTGGGGGGCATGCTATCTGTTTATCATGTATTTATCACACTTGCTTCTATAATTTTACTTGCATTTCTTTTTCTCATGATCCTGTGCAATGTGATTTGCAGTAGAGCGAGTTTCCGTAGGAGTAAGAAATCCAACTGCTTTCCTAGCAGGGGCCATGGTTAGTTATTATCATTTTTCAATGCTCTAAGTTACTTTCAGTCTATCCAATTTATTATGGATATTGGTTTTAAACTCAAGAAACCCCCTTATGCCACTTTAATAACTTTTGCTGATGCAATATTGTTATTACATTCTTTTGTTACCATGTGATCTTGTCTAATCTTTGTAAGCATGCTTGGACTAGTTTAGCATTGTTGGTTTTTATTTTCTTAGACTGATGTAGCCCCACCGCTTATTTGACGGTTGAGCAGATATAAACTTAAAAGAAAGAAACTCAGCTCCACTAGTTTTGGCACTGGCTTGCTCTATGCATAAGTGTGTGACAAGCTGTCACATGTTTGCTATTTCCTTATAGCTCTGAAAAGCCTAAAAATAAGATGCTTGAAAATGTAGTGAATTTCTGGATTTAAATAATCTTCAACAATGATATGCTCTTTACTGGGAAGAAAAAAAATTCTTTCATGATCTTCTGGTGGGTTGATTCCTTGAAAGCTGAGATTTTGACTCAGCTATGTACCTTGGGCTAAAAGGCATCCTTCTGTAGGGATTTTTCTCCATTGATATCAGTTGGGCTGAATAATCGTATCAAGTCCCTTGGTGGTATCTGGAATTGAAGTCTTAGACATATTCCTTTGTGGGTTTTTTCCTATATTTTCATGGATTCATAGATCAGCTAACAATACCATTTTGAGCTGAGAGCGGAGCCACAACCTTAGAACGATTTCAAGGCCTCAACACTGCCACTTTCTTTTGTTTAAACTTTATTTCCTTTTTTTTCTCTTTCTTTCTTTTTTCTCTTTTGAGAGTTTCTTGTCCTTGAGGTTTGCATTCTCCTTAATGCAAATACTACTTCTTGTCTAAAAAACAAACATAGAAACAAGGTAGATTATCATAAAAAGCTATCAATTGAGAAGTGAAGATTGGAGAATAGTTGTAAAACTCATTAGAAGAAGAGACATGTGACAAAGAAGTTTGGAATTTGGAAAGATATGGATGTTTCAATTGAAAGGATCCTGGAGACATAAATCTGATCTATGAGCAGCAGAGGAATCAAGAACATTTACTTTGGGGTGGGCAGGATGGGGAAGTTTTCAGAAGAAAAATAAATTTCTTACAATGAAAACTGTCTTCATGAGATAAATGACAATAATATTTTCAATAATACACCTTCAAATAGCTGAATTGGAAACAATGTATCACAGAAGCAGTGGATGCAAATTGTACTTACATTCACTTGTACAACCAGAGGAAAAACTAGGAACACTTGTTGTGGACCCTCCCCCGATTCATCGACCGGCGGGACTTGCGATTAAAAATATGTGGAGAAAAAGTGGTTTTTGAGTTTTGGAAAATCCGTCCCCGATGAGGAACAGTTTTGTTTGGAGTCGCCATTTACTTTTTATTTTTGAAATATGGAAAATTAAGTAAGAACAAAAACCCCTCAATGACTCCAGTTAAGAAAAAGCGGTCCGCGAAACTTGATTTCTGGGTTTGGTGATTAGGTTACCTATTAGGAAGGTACCTCATGCGAGGTAACACCCCTGTAGGCCCGGGGTTCGGTCTTTGCTAATGAATTGAGTACATTGGAGCATATGGGTCAAAGATCAGCCAATCCCCCCCAGGCTACATGGATGATAAGACTCATACAATCCTAATTGATATTCAGCATGTATAGGAAATCAACAATCAGAACAATGATGCGTACCCGAGGTCCCTAACCATGCGCTGTGGAAAAGGGTGAGTCAATAAGCACAAACACACAACATATGCAATCACCAAATCTACTAAAATTTAGTCATATTTCTACTTGAATTAAGAGAATTTTCAGCCATGACCAAACCTTGTATATGAAACCTCTAATCTCCACCAAACAACCACCAAAATGGAGCCATGAAACTTCATTACGTGGCTGAAATTTAGCTATTCCAATTTCGTTGACTTTCAGCTGGGAATTAAAATTTTTTCCACTTGAATTTCATCCACTAACAGCCACAAATTTCATAATTCTCCATAAAAAAAATTCTACCAAAGATCAATTATAGGCCACCGAATTCATGTAAGTCACTTGCATTTTTTCATTAGAAAAAAAAGATTCATCAATTCAAATATTTAACAGCCACCCCTTTCGCTCATTCTTACCATTAAAATAATACACTATGTTGCTGCCGCCTTTTCCATTAAACTTGCCAATGCGGCATGAACTTCTACCCCAAATCTCCATGTCCAACCTTTAATTTTAGCCAATTACATCATTTAAAACTTTAGCAAATCTATACTTGAAATTTTAGCCATGATTTTCATTAACAATTTCAGCAAATAATCACTCGAATTTCAGTCAAGGTTTTCATTAAAATTTCAGCATTTCTCTACTTAAACTTCCATAAAATTCAGCCACTTTATTTAGCAAACACAACCACTAAAATTCAGCTGTGAATATCCATTAATGTGACCACTTTTCTCCATTTTTTTCTCTAAAAAAATTAGCCATAGAAATCCACACACACAAGGCCACTATTTCCATTATTTTCCACAAAAATTCAGTCATGATAATTCACCCATTTATGGCCACTAAAATCAGATTTGCAGCTGCTGAAAGTGCCCACTACCAGTTCGCCATGTTTCTGATTCAAGCACAAAAAAAGATAGCAAGTTACAAAGAAAACAATTAAGAACAGAGAGCTGACGATCCCCTCGCAGATCTGATAATTTGTGATCATCCACTGCCCAAAACCACCAAGACTAAAAAAAAACAAAAACGAGGATCAACAAGGGGTTTTGAGCTTTTGAGTCTACTTCAAGTGAAGATGAATCAAACAAGGGGTCACCCAAGTATGATCCAATCTTAAACAACAAAGAAAAAGTACGCAAAATTAAATGCCCTTCAAAAGAACCAACACAACCCAACCTAACAGTAGACAGAAAACCAAACAGAGATGAAAAGGTAGTAGAAACAGAGAAAAGAGTGAATTGTAGAGAGAGTAGTCATATTTAGATAATATATATATATATATGAGAGAAGAGTATTACAACATTACATCCACACTCCAAACAATTGAACAATGCCTAGAAAATTAAAGATAACCAGAGAGAATGAAAGAAAAACAGAGTAATGAGTGGAAATGATCAAAGAAGCTACAACAAACACTCTTGGAAAGGCTCCTTCCAACGAGAACAACTGGGCTCCAAGCTGCTCTGTTTTTTTTTTTTTAAACCTCCAGCAAACCACAGCAAAATCAACTTCCCTTTCTCAAAATGTCTCCCCTCTTCTTCTTTCTCTTCTCTTGCTCTCTTCTCTCTCTGGATGCAGAGCCCTCAGAGATGCCAAGAACCCCCCCCCCCCCCCCCCCCCCCCCCCCCACACTTTCAGTCGTCACCCCAGTAGAATCTCCCACCCAAAATTTCCAAAACCTCCCTTCACACTCTCTCTGAAATGCCTTTTATGCCAACTTCCCCCTCTCAGCATCTGCACCACCTCATTTTTCTTCCCCTTCAGCCTTGGAATCCCCCAGCATCAACCCCGGAACTCCAACTTATTCAACTCCTCCTCCAATCACAAGGTGGGCAACTGCCCCTCATAAATCCACCATTGCTTACCCATTAAGAATCCACATGGATTCAAGGTGGATTGCAATCAACCTATAAACCGGTTGAGAAAAATTCTCAAATTTTGACAGAATATTCCTTAAAAAGTAAGGAATCCAACAAAAAAAAAAACGGTGCGTAATTCTGAGCTCGGATGAGGGAGAAATGACTAAAAACAAGCCAAAGTGCTCCAGATTTTGATGGGCTTCAGCGAGCTACCCCGACAAACAGGCTAAGTCGGTTGCAAACCGATCAAGCCGATTGAAAAAAAATTTCAAATTTTGACAAAATATTCCTTGAAGAGTATGGAATCCAACAAAAAAAAAAAATGCGCAATTCTGAGCTCGGATGAGGGAGAAATGACTAAAACAAGTCAAAGTGCTCTAATTTGGATGGGCTTCAGCGAGCTGCCCCGATGAACCAGTTGAGCCAGTTGCAAACCGGTCGAGCTGGTTGAGAAAAATTCTCAAATTTTGACTGAATATTCTTATAAGAGTAAGAAATCCAACAAAAAAACGGTGCACAATTCTGAGTTCGGATGAGGGAGAAATGACTAAAACAAGTTAGAGTGCTCCAATTTGGATGGGCTTCAGTGAGTTGCTTCGACGAATTGGCTAAGCCGGTTGAGAAAAATTCTCAAATTTTGACAGAATATTCTTTGAAGAGTAAGGAATCCAACAAAAAAGAACGGTACGCAATTCTGAGCTCGGATGAGGGAGAAATGACTAAAACAAGCCAAAGTACTCCAATTTGGATGGGCTTCAACGAGCTCCAACTGAACTGAAGTTTTTGTGGAGATCTTAACCTCAATCCTGTAGCATGATATGAACCAAGGAATTGGCCATGACGGCATTTCATAATGGACCAAGCGCTCGCACTAAATCGAACCATAGGTGAACTCACGTGAGGTTCAAAAACCGATTAAGCCCAACAAGGGCTCTATGGCCGTGACATACAAAAATTGGGTGTGGGCAACATTCCTAAGATACATGCAAGTGGCAAGGGACAAAATTGAGGGTCTACACTTGTGTTCTTCCCAAATTTTGAATGAATATATGTGTGTAAGTATATTCATTTTTCAATTTGGTCATATAATGACTTAAAAAAAGCAACAATGCCTGCATCACAACTAGTAATTTCTCTTTAGAAACAAAAATAGGATATCAAACCATTTCTTTCAAAATTTTAATTCAAAACTGTTATTGTTTGCCTATTTTAAATAGGCATTCCTACGAGCCTTCTTGACTGATACATGCATTAACAGGAATTTGAGAAATCTCATTCATGGAAATATGGCTAGACATGATACAAATTGTTACTAGCATGCATCTTAAATATTTCTCGGAAATAAGGGCTAATGCAAAAATATATCTGTAGGTGGGCGATTAGTTTTGAATTAGAGGGGCCAACATATAGAAAATGTAGGTAGTAGGAAGAGGCTTTAAGAAAATTGGGTGCCTTCGTGTTGGAAAAGTAGCAAGGTCTAGGGATTTTTATAGAGGAATGAGGCAGGAGACAATCTTAATTTTCCTATGGCTATTAACTTGAACTGAAAAACATGCTTTAAAAGAGAATGGGCATAGAAACTTTTTCTGATGGATCAAATAACAGTGAAGTAGATTTTCTTGTCGTGAAGGAAGGGTGGAATAGGCAAAATGTAAGCTCTCTATAGTTATTCAGGGTGAGGTATCATAGAACTAACAGGTTGTTCGAACCACTCTTTTCTCTTAAGTTGTTTATAACTGATCATGCCTGTAGCTAATCTCTCCCTTATAAAGAACCTAACATCAGTGCTATTGAAATAGAAGATGATAAAAGGAAGTCAGTGTCAGAAAAAAGGAACCAGTAGCAAGTGTTCTAGGAGAATTTTAAAGGAACAATTCATCATATAAGATACTTGATGGTGGAATGATGATATCCTGATTTTGGCTAGTGTAATACAAGCCTGTTACATTGCTTGGCAAAGATGAAGGGATATGAGAAGTTTTGAAAAGTATTATCTGCTGGAGAGGAAATAAGAACTTATGCTTCCTCCCAACTTAGGATTGGAGAAAGGGTTACTCTAATTGGATTAAATTAAGCCAAAAAGGCTTAGCTTGGTTGTTGGACTCAATGGATAGTCGCTGTAAGTGGAAAGAGAAGGTTCGTTCTTCAGGAGTGAAAAGACAATGGAAGGTGGCTCAAGGCTGAAATGAGGCAAAACCAGGCAGGGAGGTACTTACTATGTTCTGTCCTTTCAGAGGGTGCAATGAGGTTTTTCGTGATTTTCCCTGAGTTTTGACTTCCTAGGTTGGGCTGCAATCACCATTAGAATCAGGGGCTTGTGAGTTTTTGGCTCGGTTTCTTCCAGCACCATTCCTAGTCATAGTTGTAAGTTTCCCTCTCCAAAGGTGGGGGAGTTATCAACATTGGTTTCTAAAACAGAAAGTTCTGCAGAAATGGTGAAGAGGCAACCAGGTGGGTTTCAGGACTCAGTTCAGGTGGAGATGATGGAGGAAGACTTTATTCAGAAGGTTAAAGAGCTGAAATGTTGCCTTGTGGGTGGCGTTGGGGAGCAGTAGGTGATCCTCTGCCAGATTGCTTAAAAATGGAAGCATGGGCAAGCCAGGAATGGAGGAAGACAGGTAATGCAGGGGTGATACGTTTGAGCAGTTCTTTTTCCCTTTTTGAGTGCTCTTCCCCAGAGGCTAGTAATTAGTTTTTGCAGCAAGGCAGTAAGCTCTTTCAAGGGAAAATTTTCCTCTTTGATAAATGGGTGCCGTCAGCCATATGTATATGGGGGACTTCCACCTTGCAGAATCTTGGATGGCTGAGCTGCCTACACACTAGTAGGGGAAGAAGCTTTTCAAAAAAGTAGGTGATGTGTGTTGAGGCTTTATCATGATGGATGAGGACAGATGTATTGATATCAGTTTTGGTGAGCAAGAATTTCAATGAAAACTTCAGGAAGGGAGTTGCCAGGAAAAGTGAATTATATTAGGAGAGTTGCCAGTGTCGTTTGACTCTCTTAGAGCTGCAATGACAGGGAAAGGTAGAGCAGTTGTAGAGAGAGTAGTGTGCTATATGGAGGTTGATAAGGGTGGATTGTGCTCATCTGCAGCTAAAGATGTGCTAGTGTTGAAGAAAGAGAGTCAAGCTATGTGTTGAGAAGGTAAGGGACAGAAAAGGCATGAATTCTACAGGGAAAGAGCAAACTTTGCTGCAGTATGGGGCCCACCTCAATTCAAATTCCCACTCTCAAGGGCCTTTGAGTGGCCCAAGCCCTTTGTGTAGGATTGTTGGGTTTCACGCTTGGTAAAGTGTCTGTTAGGGCCCCTCCCTAACCCCATTCCTTAAAGGTGAGCTGATCTCATGGTTGTGTGGGCTGAAAGGCTCCTTTCTACGTTTCCAGCTTGCTCACTCCATTTGAGCTAGTGAGCCCAATGGGTTTGTAGCAGAATGCTTGAGATTATTCTTAGCAAAGCCTGTAATGATCAAGTCTCAGTTGAAGAACGCTCTGGTTTCTAGCCATAGCAGATGTGAAAGGGAGAGAGGCTTCAATGCTGTCTTTGACCATAAGAAGCTTTAATGACTTTAATTGCAATCTGATCAATATGTGCTGGATGGAGGTGCTTTCACTTGGAATGGAGGCCAAGACAATCGAGTGTTGTCTTGCCTTGATTATTTTTTGATTTCTACAGATAGGAAAGAACATTTCTACAAAGTGGCTCAGAAAATTCTACCCAGGCCAGCTTCTGATAACTATCCTATCTTGCTTGATAGCAGAGGTTTAAGAGTAGGAAAATGCTCTTTTGGATTTGAAAAAAATGTGGCGTTAAGGAGGTGGGTTCAAGAATTGAGTTGCTGGATGTTGGAGGAGTTATGTGCCTAAGGTTTGGTTAGTCACAAGCTTGCTTGGAAGCTCAAAGCTTTTACAAGGGACCTGAATAAATGGAATACAGATGTGTTTGGCAATATTGCTACTCAAAATCTTATGCCTTGCATATGATAAGAAGATGGAATGTGAAAGGGAGAGGATGGCCTACCATTTCATGAGTCAGAAGTAAAAAAATTGGCTCTTTCAAGAAACAACAGGTTGGCAATGTTTGAAGAAACATCCTGGAAACAGGTTGGTTCCATCTGCTAGTCAATAGTCCCCCACTGGTTTTTATAGAGCATGAGAGGCTTAGGACAAGGAGACCCTATTTCTCTCTCCCTATTATTCATGGTGATGATGGAAGTCTTAAGTTGTTTCTAACGAAACAGAGGGTGGTGGAAGGAGGTTACATTAAGGGGTTTAAGGTGGAGGGTTTAAGGGATGGTGGGGTTGAGTAGACACATTTTGTTTGCCAATGAAACATTGTTTTTCTTGTGAGGTGTATAAAGACAGTTTATCTTATGTTAGGCGATTCTTTTGTGTTCTGAAGTTGCTTAGGGATTGAGAATTATCTTAGATAAAAGCAAGCTGCTCTTAGTTGAGAGAGTGGAGGATTATGAGGGTTTTGCTAAGGAGTTGGGATGTAGGAGGGGTAGCTTTCTGACTAATTACTTTTGCCTATGGTTGATTTCTTAGTTCAAGTCCTTATTAGGGGCAAGATTTGCCAATGGCCTTACAGTCATGTTTTGGAATGACCATTGATGTGGTGGAGACCCTTCAAAGGGTTGTTTTCTAGGGCTTTTCAATTTGGCAAACCATATGTGGAAGCTTGGGTTGCAGATTTTTAGGATGGACATTGTTGGAACCGTAGAACCAGGAGGAACTTTTTAGATGGAGAGTTGACAGCAGCAGATTCCTTGTTGCAACTTCTAAACTTTTCTTTTTCCCTTTTTCCTCTTGTGACTTGTAGAGTTGTAGCATATGCTGGTTTGGCAGATTTCTAGGAGGGAATCATTCTCCATTAGATCCTATTATTTGTCTTAAATTTTCAAATGAAACTTCTACTTTCCCTCTAAGATGATTTCGAAACTATAAAATACCTGCCAAGTTTGTTTGTTTTATTTATTTTTTTTGTTAGAGAGAGGATAGAGTTTGGTTAATGATTGCTGGCTTTGCAATGATGACCTTCTTGAGTCTGCTGCCCACTCTTATCCATTGTTAATGGAATTTTGGATTTCAATTGATGGTATTCTCCTTAATCAATGTTTCTTGGTTGCTTCACCATTTGGTGATAAATGTTCTTCTTAGTTAGCATGCTACTTTTAGAAGCCAAGTGCAAGTGCAAGGATGTATGGAGGCTAATTTTGTTATGTACTTCTTAGCTCACTTGGAAAAAGTGTAATTGAAGAACATCTAAAGACTTGGAGTGGTGGTGATTAGAGTTGTTATATGTGTTTCTTAAGACAACTTTTTTTTTTTTTTCCCTTTTTTGTGGTGTGGTGGGGGAATGGATTATCCTTTTTCTTCTCCTTATGGGATTTTATGGATATGAGGGGAATTGGTTAGTTTAGCAAAGATATTGATCTGGTTTTTTATGCATTGGTTGTATACACCATTTGTACATGGATTGTGCCTCTTTTCTCTCAAGCACTTCTTTATTCCATTCAACTCTTAATGCTTATCAAGCAAGAATAATAATAATATTTCTAAGATAATATATATATATATATATATATAGAGAGAGAGAGAGAGGAGAGAGAGAGAGAGAGAGAGAGAGAGAGAGAGAGAGTATTGTTTAGGATCGAGTTTGTTATTATTTAAGTTTTATTAATATTCTGTTTTTAAAATTCAAAATATAGTTGTCATAGGTGATTAGGAAGCTTTATCTATCTGAATTCGGTTCCTATTTTCTAGGGATTTGCTTTAGCCTAGATTCTATCTGCTTGTTAGTTTTCTTTCTATAAATGTACTGGGTGTTCATTCCAATAAGTTATGAGGCTATTCCATTTATTTTCTAGCCTATGTTTACATGGTATTAAAGCCTCTTTTGGCAGGAGGTCATGTGTTTGGTGGTAGTTCATGTGATCAAGCCTCACCTCATATTTATTTCCCCAATTTATTTAGTATGCCCAAAAGAGGATAATTGTGGTTGTTTGTCTGAGCCTATGTATCTCTCCATGTATTGGTATCGTGCTGTATGTGAGGGAGGGTGTTAGAGAGTAAGATATACATTGTGAACCCAAATCCTACAAGTTTAAGCTTTTAGGAAAATTGGTTGTTCAACAATAAATATAAAATATGTGTGTTTGCTTCAATGTAAGTGGAAACATGGTTAGTCTGCATGCTTAAATATAAAATTAGAAAATAATGAAAACAATATCGTGCAGAAAAACAAACTAAAAAAATTTGAAAAATAAGGAAACCAAAATTTTGAAAGATATTAAATCTAAACAATTAACTTCTGATGAGAGTAAGCATTGTATTGATTGGTGTCGTATTTCTTTATTTTATTGATTTATTTATTCAGTTAGGACAAATTGTGACTGTAATCTAATAGCAATCATGATAATATTTTCATCATAGATATATTTGTCAGTTATTTGATTCACTCAAATATCTATTGAAAACACAGCCCATTTGTATTGACTGTTTATCACACTGATTGTCTTGGTGAGCATGTGCTTTTGTCCGAATGCAGGGCATATCTCCAGAGTGTTTCTTTGCTGGTGTCTGCTTCGGTGGCCTGGTCACTCTTCCACTTCAGGTCATTTTTTGTTCTTTTTGAAAACTTGCAGCATATCATACAGATAGACATGCATAGTATAAATTTATGTACATAAATAGATACCTAAAATGACTTTTATGCATTAACACCTATGTGCATATATCTACATAGGGAGCAAACTTGTATGCAGCTAGCTTTTTTGCTTTTCCATGTGTTTTTTATTCTTTTTGTTGTGGATGGTATATTGTATATGGTCAATTGAATTCCATCAAACTCATATTGAATCAACTTTCTGCACATACTGTAATAATTTAAGATTGAGGTTTTGCCAGCCATCTGGTAGCTTGATGGTGTGTTTAAGAAAAAAAACGACATTTGGTGAATTGCTTGACTATCTCCAGAAATGAAAAGAAAGGGGACCTAGGCATTAGAGTCTTATCTTCTCTAGATAAGGCCATGCTATGCAAATGGTGTTGGAGATTTGAGTTCAAAAGGGATCATTTGTGCAGGTGGGTTATTTGAGTACGGTTATGGGAAGAGGTGGAGGGGTGATCTTCAGATTTTGGAAGGGAAGGTTTAGGGTGGGGTTTTAGCAAGCAATTAGGAGAGGATGGGATGATTTTAAAGCAAGAACTAGCTTTGAGTTGGAAAATAGCAGGAGAGTCAGGTTTTGGAAGGATGCTTGGGGTTGTGTGTGGGGTGGTGTACTGGCATCCAAGCATCCTAAGGCAATTTCTTGATTAAAAGGTGGAGATTATATAGGAGTTACCATTTCCTGACTTCATGATGGATTAGCGTTGAGGATAGATTGGTTTGAAGGTGTTAGTGCATTAGTCTGATTAGATTAAGTTAACAATTTTGTTTCATTTATCTTAGTTTAGGACTTCATTTTTTTTTCTATGACTTACACTCAGTTGAAGACTCAAGGTTATAATCAACCAGAGATAGCACAAGTAATTATAAAAAGTTACAAAAAGGGTAATGATCTTTATAAGTGGCATAAAGTGAACTTTAGGGAATTAAAAAATTGGGCATTTAATTTTAATTTGGAAAGGGGATTTTATGATCAAGCGCTCAAGTGCTACCAAGAGGCACTCAAGCACACTTAACAGGCGCCTGATCTTTCAAAGCCTGAACTGCCAGAATTCTTAGTTTACAAAGTTTCCAATTTTTATATCTTTTGGCAAACTTGTTTTGGAAAATTGGGATTTTGGAGTTCCACTAGGGTTTCAACCATATATATATGTCTTATGTTTTATAATTTCTCCTTAATGTGCAAAAAGCCTAAATGTCATTACAGTTAGCATTAATTTGAAACTCTCAAAACTATTTGGTTTAATTCTTGGATTCATGAGAGAGAATTGCACCCCTCAAGGTGTTGAGGAGTCTTAAGGGATATGGTGGTGCTGCAATACGGATGTGAGATTAAGTGTAGGTACTGGTTTGTAAATATCAGCGAATAACAATTGTTAAAAAAATCTCTGTACTTAATTTTTCATAGTTAGTAGATTATAGCTCTATGGTCTTTGACCTCTTGGTTTTTACATCCACAAAGTCCTTGAGAGGCTTTGTGAGTGGTTTTCAACGTATATTTCTTGTGTACTTGTGCGATTAGAATTATTGAATCAATTAACACTTGGTAATTTAATTAAAGAATTTGTAAAAACCAAAAATTTGTAATCTTTGGGCTAATTGATAAAGGACTGCCTATTCACCCCCACACACCTGAGGTAGTTCCATGATGCAAGATCTTAAACTTTCAAGAAGGTTTTAGTGATGGAAAGTTCAAGGTCAAATCTATCTATTCTTCCTTAGAGCCAGAGGGAGGTGTTGTTTTTCCTGGTAGGCCTGTAAAAGTGATTTTCTTGCTGAGGAGGCTCTTACTTTGGATCAGACCAAAAGGAGAGGGTAGCCCTTGGTAAATCATTGCTTTCTGTGTAAGAGGAAAGAAGAATCAGCTGATCATGTTCTCATTCATTGTGAAAGATTAAGGAGCCTTTGGTATCTCCTATTTTCTCTTTTGGTGCTTTCTTCTTCAGTGAGAGAGACCCTATTAGGTTTGAATAGGAGTTTTGTGGGCAAAGAGTGTAGGAAGGTGTGGAAAACTGAGTCACTTCATCTTTTTTGGATATTTGGTTTAATGAGATTCTGTAACTGACTAATTTAGTCTGTACTCTGATATAGATATTTTTGTCAATGTTTTACTTCATCATGCGGTCTTTTTGCTCATCCCTGTTAAAATCTTGATTGAAAAATTTCAAAAACTAACACCACCGTTTTCTCTTTGCTTTGCTTTCCAAACTCAGTTGGGGATCGGGTTTCTACTGAGGGAGCGCCCTGTCTTTGCCTTGGCTACTGTTGCAACAGCAGTGGTAGGCAAATATTCCTTTTGCTTGAAATTCTGAATTTACTAATAAAGGAACCTAATTTATGCAATCTTACAGGGAGTTTGGACTGTTTTTCCATATGCTGTGGCTGCTTCAACAGCTTTGTTCCTTTTCTTGAGACGCCGCTACTTCACATAGGCCCGCTTAAAATCTTTTACCAGTTAAGTGGTCTAAAAATTAGAGAATAGAAGCTATCAAATTTGTATACAAAGATGAACTATAAATCTATTGTTTGGATGGATGGTAATTGCAGCCACTTGTTGAATAACCATCCCAATCTTCCCTTTTCTTTGGGGTTCTTCCACAGAGGGAGTGGTCTTAGAATTGATTACCCCTAATTATGTATATTTGATATTTGCCCCTTCATGAGGAAAACTCAAAACTGGGTTGAATTATAGCTATTTCTTTATCATTCTTGTATATATAATGCATACTCTCTTCCCAAAAGTACTTGTTTAGAAAATGAAATTACACTTGCTATTCGGATTGAATGTTTCGTATTTCATCTCTTTTGGGATTGTCTATAGCCTTGTTTCAGAGCTAAAAAGCCATGTTTGAAGGTCAAATCTAACTTTTTAAGGGTGTTTAAAGAAGACTCGAAATCATGAACTACATGCTCTTGAACATGAATTGCCTGCATTTCGAAAATTTTCTCAAATGAGATGCAAAAAAAAAAAAAAAAAAAAAATTATTTAATTGATTTTTTTTTTAATATTGTAATTATCATTATCTTTAGCAAAAACATTAATAATATAAAGTATAATAATAATTAAATCTGTTCGACTTCTACTACTAAATGTAGAAATTAAATGCAATGCCAAATAGGGTTTATATCCATTGTCTTACCCAATGTGCTTTTATGCTAAAGAGAAAGAAACTGTTTTCCAAAAACAGTTTTCGAAAACTCATTTTACAAATATGTTTTCCATGTCATTCTGCTTCTGAACAGAAAATCATTCTAATTTACTTGTCCAACAGACCCCATTTGCAGATCACCTTATTATGAATGTTTTTGGATGATCAATCATCCTACTTCCTATTTTAATACATCTTCAACTATTAGAAACCAAGCAACAATGGGAAAGAGGAAAATCGAAAGTCACTGGCATTCCTGGTAGCCATTCCTTGATTTGATCGAAATGCACTACATCATTTTCTAACCATACAACAGAAAATAAAAAAAATAAAAAATTGTGTATTACTCAAATATGTGGTAGAATCCGAATTCAGAAAATCAGCCACAGAAGAGTATGCTAGTCTAGTTACAGTGACATGGAAATGTCCAAAAAGAAAGGCTCATTCATCAGAAAAGGATTCCAGGTTGGTTTGCATACAAGAAATATTGTAAAAAAGTAAAATGCTAAGCAAAAGATTGAGCATCAATCATTGATGCTGATATTCACTAAGCTTTATACCAGATGAAAATAAAATTTTAGGCAGTTCTTCTACACAAGCCCAATGCCCATTTATTAACTACTACTGCTTGTCCTCCTTGGGAATCTCTTTCTGAGGAACCTGTGATTCCAGTTCTTTGGGCTTTGCCTTCTCTGCTGCCCTGAAAGAACCAAAAGAAAAGTAGTAACTTCACAAAGACAGCTTCCATGAACCATAACTTCAACATACAACCCACAGAATAAAGATCGTTTGTCTCAGCATAATTCAATTAGTGATAAATGGGTCAGACTATGTCTTCTTTCCTTATTTAAGAGATTTTCTTTCTGAGTAAAAACTTATCAATCGCAACCATCTACTTCAAGTTTTTTTCCCCATCCCAAATACTGATTGACTCACAGTAGTATCATCTACAGAGTATCATAACTGATCTTGGCAGGACAAGTATTATCAATGTTCACATTTGATACAATCCTCCTCTACAACATCAAGGACTGTTTTTCAAGTGGAGTAACTGAAGACTCTTTTACCTGTTCTTCATCCAGCTGCCTGAACCCTTATTGAGCAATAATATTTTAATGAAAGAAAAGGTCATCTCTAAAAATTGAATCATACTTCTTATAGATAAATGAAGATAAACTAAAGAAAGATTGGAATGAATGGCGGGGCAGGAAATTTTTCAAAAGAACATAACATTATATATATATATATATATATATATATATATATATATAAGAACAAATAAGCAGAGAGGAAAAGACACCAAGGACCCAGAAATACGCATTCAGCTTTTCCCAAAGCAAAAAAAGGTTTGTAAACAAAGAAAACTGGTGAGACAAGGGCATTCTTCATCAGAGCCACCAAATCACACCCAAGGTGCTTCTTTGCCATTCTTCTCTTCAAAAACTCTGTGACCTTTGAATACAATTCCATCTCAAACTAATCAATGTGTAACATAAACCACCATACATTAGAGAAAATGCTACCATGATGAAGTTCAATGTTGACTGTATTCCAGTCTCTAAGTTTGCAACTTGCTACCCAATGCATATTAAGCTCAAGTATCACAAAAGAACAAGGTAATGGTCAATCATACATTGAACAAGACCTTCAAACAAATTTAGTGCCCAAATGGATTTATTAGTGTTCTTCCTGTTAATGTATTAGTAAAGGTTGATAACTCTGCTTCAAAAATGCACTCATCTAGAGCTACCCATTCTAATGCGATTTATCCACCACAAAAGTCAAAACAAGTTGAAGCCTTCCAAGATAGAAACACAGGTAAGAAAATTTCAGATTTTAGATTTAGGTCAAAATAATGATAGTTAAATTTGTTTTGAGTCAAGTTAGGGTTAAAAGTATGCGAAAAACACTTGAACACCAAGAAAGTGCTCAAGCCAACTTACAATGCAAAAATAAGAAAATCAAGGTAGGATGCTCGAACGTCCAACTAGGAACAGTCAAGCAATCTCCTTGAGAATGCTCAAGCGTCTTGGACCTTTTATTTTGAAAAATTATTTTGAAGAGCCCAAAAAATCCTATTTTTCACACTAAGGGATTTTCTAATTAGGCTTTACTTTAAAAACTTAGCATTTGCCTAGATATACCGGAAGCCAATATTTTAAAAGGGCCATAAGAGCTCAATAGAGAATCCAATGCCTTTATTCTATGATGCATAACTCTCAAAAATCTTTCAAGAAAGACACTTGAAAGTCCTTTCCAATAGAGATACAAGGCAAAGTCTTGGTGCATCAATCCACTAGTCTTAGCAGAAAGTTGAAGTGATCCACTAAAATGCACAGAGTACTACATCACAAACGTGAAGAAATGAACGAATAGACTGGTACAAGTCTCTTCGGAGGTTGTAGCATCTGAATCAATTTACCTGTGCACTCTTCTTTTAGATTTGGTGCATTTCATCTATGGTCCCCCATGGTTTTTCATCTGTAGAGGCTTCGGTTGATGCTCTATCGATGGCTTCCACATATATCTGGTCTTTCAATGTGTGATTATCAATTTCCTTATTCTTATCTTCCTGGATATCATTTGATTCAATTAATCAAATAGTTAAGGTTTAAGAAAATTGAGTTTAAGACCATAAAAATTGGACTGCTTATTCACCCTTCTAGGTAATTCCATAAATCGAGAATACTCTTTCACTTCCTTCCCCAATCAAGTAGGTATAAAACAAGGTATTTCTAAAGGAAGCTCATTGTTGAGGCTTGCCTAGTCCAGTAGGATTAATTACTGGAGTTACAACTTAATTTAAGCAAGGAAAAAATCTACAAGCCAGAGGCAAATATTGCTCTAACAACCATAATTGAACAAGCTTCTTCAACTTTCCTCATCCTCTTTATAGTTTTAATAATTTTAAAGGAGCCATATCTGAACATGTCAGCTTGCAAAAATAAAATTAGAACCAAATCATAGTGGACATGGAAGAAGGCTATGATACCCTTAGAAAACATCAATGCATCCGAATATTAATAGTCATTTTGTCTTGGCCAAACAACTGCAAAGAGAACAACAAAAACAAAATTTGGGGAAAAAGGAGATAATGGCTTGAACGGTCTGAAGAGAACCATTCCAACCCCAAATTATATGCTTCCACTGCTTCACTAACCCCACTAGAAATGGAGCTCAATTCAGCTTCCATTAAACTTGTCTCGTCCGAAAATTTTCAAATTAAAACACTGAACAAACCTAAAAGAACCCACAAGATTTAGCTCAGTTCCTGAGCAACGGGAACACACCCATTTCAAAATTATCATCAATGAATCGATCACCATCATAACATTTTCACTCAATATTTTGATAAAAATACGACAATTGCAATAACAAGAAGCAGAATAAAATATGATTAACGAAAACAACGATTTCGAACAAAAAACAGTGCTAAATCAAAAAGTAGTTAGTGTAAATGGAAAGAAGAAATATAGAGAAAGATTACTTGGAAGCAGAGGCGGATTCTTCTTCGAGCCAATTACGAATATGGCGAACGTTGCGCCTGAAAATGGAAGCCGATTGTTTAACATCGCTCCTCAGTAGAAGAATGACGGCGCTGACGCCGGCCACCGTGATGATGAAGTTGGTCAAGGCCATTTTCGTTGCGGAAGCAAGTGGATTGGAGTGATGGAGAAGAAATGGTTGTTTTTTTAGGGTTTTACAAAAGTCTAGGTTTTATCATAAATACAGAGAATGGGTTTTGCTTTATCTATTTAATTATTCAATTATTTCATTTCTTTTAATTTACATTTTCTACACATAAGTAACGTTTTAATATCAAAGCAATATTTGAGAAAATTAAGGGTACGTTTTTTATTTTTTATCCTAAAAATAGTTTTTAAAATAAATTTTTAAAAAAAAGATCAAACTAATTTACATTTTTCTTTTATTTAAAAAAATGGATGAAAACAACTCCTACTAAAAATTGTTTCTGGAAAATAACCATCAAATAATATTAAAAAATTTTAAAAACAAATTTCTATTTTTAAAAGCAAAAAACTGTTTTTAAATCATGTAGTCAAACATGCTCTTTTATATAAAAATAGGATGTTTTGCATAGAAAAATATAGATTTATTTTATATTTTAAAAATTAAATAATATAAATATATTCATATCTTAATTTTTAAAATTATTACTTTTCATAGTAAGTCTCCAAGAATATCTTATATAAAAGTTATAATTATTTTTTATTTAATTTTTTTATTGTACTAATATGATTATATAAAAATAATAATAATAATAATAATAATAATAATAGGATTTATAAAATGAACAATTTTGCAAGATAAAAAAAATTATTTATCTATTTATTATTTTTTTCTTAACATGGAGACAATAATTGTTTAACATTAAAGAGATTTGATCATTTAAATCCTTAAATCTTGATGGAGTGCTATTTATTAGACACAAAATTATACCATTTTATTGGACAACCAGACATTTTCCTATATTTATGCAATAAATTGGCTAATATTAACCAAGTTTGATCATCAGAATCATTTAATTTTCATCAAGTGCTTTTCATTGGGGACAAAATTTTACCATTTTATCTTTCAATCCTACAAAAATCGAATTTGTAAGCATTCTACTTCCGTAATCTTTTTTTACAATATATATATATATATATATATATATATATATATTTGCCCTCACATTTCATTATTTTCTTTTTACACTTGGGCTAAAAAGCCTATTTGGAGTGGTTTTAATGTTGGGATTTTGTTTGTCCTGAATCTTCGGTAATAAATCGAAGACGTGATTCGGAATGTGGTCTACATCATTCCCTCAATTTAGGAACGAGGATTAACACTTGGAACCACGTTCGCATCACTACCCCATGTTCTGTGCATGCTCCAAGCAGACTCAGTAATGGAGAGAGTCTTTAAAAAAGGGCAGAACACTAATGGGTAGGGTTCCCTAAGCCTTCAATATCTTTCCATCTAAGTGGAGGTTGAGAAAGGTTTAGAAGCACCTGAAACCTGAAAATTGAAAAACACATTTTTAACCTATAAGAATGGCAATAGTGGGAGGTATGTTTTCAATTTGTTTATAATTCTGCATATGATCTAATTGTTATTTAATGATTGTTATAACATGTTTAGATTATTTTTATCCATCAATTGGTATCAAAGCCTTGTATGTTTTTGCCTTGCTCGTTTTTACAATATGCATTTTTCAATCAAAAAAAATATAATGAGTTTTGGTATTTTGGAGTTTATAGTTTTTAGAAAATTTTGATGAAAAAATATTGTTAGAAATCATTAGGAGATGAGATTTCTAACATTTCAGTGTTTTAAATCATCAATCTGGTGTTTGGAATAACTGGAAACCGTCGTGTTTCATTTTGGGTCAAAAATGGGTCAAACATACCCGATTGAAGGTAGGAGACGACTATAGGGGCTTATTGTTTTGATTGTAAATAAGAAATAAATAAGTAAACTAGAAACAAGAAAAGGGGAAGTAGCCCAGTTGGTCTCAGCCTAATCTTTTTTCATCCATTCCCAACCATGGTTTTAAAAACCAGACCAGACTGGTCGGTTCGACCGTCGACCGGCCATGGTTCCGGTCCAGTCCGATCAATTAGACCGGAAATAGGTTGAACTGGGATTGGACCAGTTGAATCGGCGGTTCGATTAGTGAACCAGATGGTTCAATTAATTTTTATTTTTTATTTTTTTTAGCATCAAAACAACGTCGTTTTGATGTTTCTGGTAACAAAACGACGTCATTTTGGAGGATATATAACCTTCTTCCAAACCCTTCCTCTCCAAACCGCAGCAATTGTCGCCCACCTCCAGGCCTACCCCCAACATGCCACGACAGGCTCCCACTTTGGCGGCTAAAAATCTCTCTCTCCCCCGCTCCCTTTCCATTGTTGTAAACCCCCACTCCGGCGGCTATAACCCCCCTCTCCCTGGCCTGTGTAGTGGGAGTAGCTGCTCCAATAGTCCAACGTTTGATTTTTATTTTTTAAATTTATTTTTAATGTTTTCTTTCTTTTATATTTATTATTTAATGTATTATTTTTATTTGTTGATCATAATTTTGATAGATATTATAAAAATTTAGATAGAATTTATTATTTTTAAATTTTAATAATATATAAAATAATAAAATATAAATTTATGACGTCACCGGTCCGACCAGTGAATCGTGAATCGATAATTTTTCTGGTTCAATGATCAGTGCGGTTCTGAAAACATTGCTCCCAACAACAACCTATAATTTTTTAAAAAAAATTCATAAAATTTATTGTTTTAAGATATGTCAATTTATGGGTTTCTTTATGGATATTTTATGTGCTATATTATTTATTTTTGTTAGTTGAATGTATATATATATATTTTTTTTATGGTTTATTATGCATACAACATTAAATTAAATAATTTTGCACATTAAATTTATTCTTAAAGGCTCTTTATGGATTTAATTTTAAATATTTATGTGCTTAAAATTTTGTGTGTATGATATATTGTTTTATTATACATGCAATATTGAGTTGAATATTATTAGTACATTGATATTGTGTTTTGTGTACATATTACTTATGGTTTCATGCAATTTATATAAGTTTTTCTTGTGAATTAATTAAATGTCAATTGATCCATATAATTTTAATTAATTAAGGAGTAGCCACAACATCTTTAATTATGCAAAATTATATATTAAGTGTTTTAGGATCACATATAGGAAAATAACATTATGGGTAATTAATTATATTTGATATAATAAAATTTTATCCCACATGAATTTTTTTATTATATTTATATAATTAATTATGATGGAATATCAAATTATATTTCTTAATTACCCACAAGAATTAGGAAATGTAACATAATTTGATAGTTTTATCATAAGGTTCTACATGGATCTAATTGAATTAGAACTTTAGCCCACAGACAAGCTTTATGTCACTAGATTCATAATTTTGAACATGAGTTACATTGGTAAAACATGATATATAGTTATTAGTCTCAATTGTGAATTATAAGCATGTATGTTTAATTTTTGTGCAGTCATGCAACTTGCGAATTTATCTAATATAAAATGCGACATTCCCGATTTGAAAGGGGATAATTATAGGAAAATCTTGAAAAGAAAAAAAAATGTATATGAAAAAACGATCAAATCTAAACCAAATGGAGATATCACGAAAATAACATAAAACAATGGTTATTTGGTTGTTGAGAAAACCTGTGAGAAGAACTCATAATCGGTTTTGAACTAGGGTTTTGAACTTACCTATGAGGAAGCTTTTAGAGAGAAGCTTTAGAGAGAAAGACAATGAGAGCTGAGTACAACGTTCTTGAATGGGTTTTATGGATTGATAGCTGAGAGAAAGACAATTTTGAACTTACCGCTCAAAATTCCTTTTAAGAATGAAAAATTCTATAACTTAGATAAAGTGATAATAAAAATATTACTTTTAAAAATTTGAAGAACAAAAAATTGGACAATGTATGAAAAATATGTATGTTATTAGTAAAAAAAAAATAAAATATTGAAAACATATATGTTCAAATCTTTTGAAAAACAAAAAATTGGAGCAAATGGGGAAATAGCATATATTAGTGTAAAACGCTATCTTACACTCTTAGTAGACTTTTTTTCGCAGGTCTCAAACTTTTAACAAGTAGCTCAAAATTCCTTTTAAGAATTAAAAATTCTATAACTTAGATAAAGTGATAATAAAAATATATTAAAAGAATTTTATATAAGATACATAAAAATGATGTAACGTAATTATATTTGGAGGTAAAGTGTTGAATTTTGAATATGATATGACAAAGTATAAAACACGTCTTGAGGCATTGGACTCTTTTTAAAAAATCAATAGTTTTTCGCATTCTCTTAAACTTGGACTTTGTTTACCATATCGTAGTTTTGCACCATAAATTTCATTTGCGAGCAAAACAAAAAAACCAAGGATGTTGCTAAAGATAAATTTCATAATTATACCCTTTAGACTTGTCAATGATCAACTTAATTCAATGTGGTCTTACAAAATCACTATTTTATTATGTAACACATTATTAAAATCCTTATCAAAGAATTTGTATTTTTTATATCCAAACATTAAATAATTCTACTTAAAGACTTTTTTAATGAAAGCACTATTAATAAAAATGTTGCTAAAAAAAGCAGTATATTTTAAAAGCCTATTAAGAATGGTTTTAACGCTTACAAGTGATTTATTACAAAAATTAGCTACTTGGTAATTTTTCTAAATATTATGTTTACAAATCTAAAGACTCGATTAAAGCAATTGACAATTGACAATTATTTCTCAAAGGACTCTTCATCTGTATTCTTTGGACCAGAGAATTAGTTCCATAAAATAAAATAAAAAACAAAGGAATGTACATCAGAAAAGGTGTTCATCGAAACCATGAGGAACACCATGTGCAGCCAAATCATGGCCATGCAGAACACCACCAGAAGAATTATACTCCTGCGGTGGCGCTGCATATTCAACCATGGCAGTCGAAGAAGGACCGCTCTCCATCATCATCATCATCATCATAGTCATCTCCTCCACTCGATTCGCCATCTTCTTCCTCAGCTCCTCAAGGGAACCCCTGAACTGCTCCAGTTCATTCAACCCCATGTTCTCAATGGGCGCGTCCCACCAAAACCCACCCTCCCCATCTCCCCCCACCGTCTCTTCTTGCTCCCTCTTCACCTCCAGCCTTCCAAGAGCCTCCAAGTATTGCCTCTGAACGTGCCCATGCACCTGTCCCGCCGGAACAAGCGCGCGAGAGTTGGTCTCGCGATGGAGGAAGCGATCGATGACAGCGTCCGCGGAGGGGTGGCCGAAGACGAAGGCCCTCCTGCCCGGAGAGAAGACGATGACGGCGGCCTCAGCACCGCACAAAACGCAAAGCTCGCCAGCCTTCTTGAAGAGTCCTGTTCGACGCTTGGAGAAGGTGACCTCTAAGGAGCTTTTCTTCACAATTTTTTTTATTTCGATCTTCTGTCTTCCCATGCTATGTTTTTTCACCGTATTTATGTTTGTCATAATTGAAGTCGACTTCGAAAATGAATGTTTCTTGATGCCTTGATTGCTGTTTTATATCTATAAAAAGCAATACTCACTCTTAATAAAAACATCTTAGAAAAGATTTTCTAAATCTTAATTTAGAAATAAAATATTTGCATATACCCTAAAAATAAAAAGCTACTATATAAAATATAAAATTCAAAATTCAAAAAGATTTCCTAAATCTAAATTTAAAAATTAAATATGTAAAACTAAAAAGCTACTATTTTTTATTTTTACAAATTTAATTTTTAAATTTAGATTTAGAAAATCCTTTTTAATTTTGAATTTTATATTTTATATAGTAGCATTTTATTTTTACATTATATGAAAATATTTTATTTCTAAATTTTGATTCCAAAAATCCTTCTAAATTTTTTTAACAACTTTTTATTAGTAGTAAATATTCCTTTCAAAATAAAAAATAGTTATTATTCGTATATTTTATATGGTAGCTTTTAAAAATAACATATACTTTTTTCCAAATAAAAATAATTTATGTTATTTTCATAAAATAATAAAAATTATTTTTTAAAATTTTGAAATTATTTTTTCGAGATTGGTTTTTTTTTTTCAAACTATTGCTTAAAATAATTTATTAGTGCTACTTTGGATAAATATTTTGTTTTTATTTCTTAAAAAAAAATAGTTTTGACTTCTATATTTTATATAAAAATTATCAACTTAATTATTTTAAAAATAATTTAATAGTGCACATATTTTGTTTTTTAATTTTAAGAATTTTTTTTTTGACTTCTATATTTTATATAAAAATTATGAACTTAATTTTAAAAACTTTTATGTAAAAAATATCAACTTAATTATTTTAAAATTTTAAAAATTTGAGTTTAAATTTTTTTAAAGACTTAATTATTTTTAAACAACTTTGAAAAGTCATTCTACTTTTAAAGTAAATATCAAGAAGTTATTTTATTTTCAAAAGTTGTTATTATTTAAAAAAAAAAATAGATAACATTCAAAGATCCTTAGAAAATAATTAATTTTTTATTTAAAATTGAAAATAAATTTTGAAAAGCATAGCCACAATCCACAAGTACCTTATTTTTAAAAATAAAATGCATTTTTTATTTTAAATCTTTTTTAAGAAAAAAAAAAAAAAACAATTTCTCAAACACTCTCATTTTAAAAAACTACTGAAAATCGATTTTCATTTTCAACTTTTTTTTCCTATTATTTTTTCATAATTTTTAATTAATTTTGAAGATCCAACTAAAATCTTGAGTGATTATTGCATTATGCCTTTTTAAGTACAATCTAGAAGAAAAATCTCACCTTTTTTTAATGTCTTAAAACTAAAAAAACATAGCGAATTAATTATTTTCTTAATTAATCTTAATATTGTAGATTTGCAATAAAGGATAGGTTTATTTAATTAAAAGGGTTTGTGGAAACTCAATTTTTGAAATTTAACTCTTTGTCATTTTTTGTCTCATTTTGACAAAAACACCCTTACTATTTTCTTGTAAAAATAATATTTTATTTGAAAACCTAAATGTAAATAATTCAAATGATAAAGAGCATTTGTGTCAAAATAAGTTACTTTTCAATTAAAAACATGAAAATTGTTAAATTCACAATTTTGGATTATTTCATTTTTTTTAACCAAATATTTCTAAAGGATATATGATGATGTTGGAAGAAGAATCAAGAGTAGAAAAATCATAGCAGATGAAGGGTACTGGAGCATTTAAATAAAAAAAAGTTAGGAAAATATTATATCTATTTAAGAAATTAAATATTAAGATTATATTTGGTTTCTAGAAAGTATTAAGAAAAGAAAAATGAAATTGTTAAGAAAAATAATTTTCTCATATTTAATTATTTCATAAAAAATATTGAAATAAAAGAAAGTTAAACAAATATTATATCATATTTAAAAAATTAAATATTAAGATTATATTTGGTTTCTAGAAAGTATTACAAAAACAAAAACAAAAAATGTTAAAAATGATTCTCATAGTTATCCTATGAAAAATATTGAAGAAAATTAAACATAATTAAAACTAGTAAAAAACCTATACATTTTTTATTATTTAATTTTTTATATCGAAAAGTTATAATAAGTGAAATGAATTTAAAGTATGATATATAAATAATTTATTTAGTTTAAATTTATTTTTTATTTTCTAATATCATGATTCAATCATCAGTTTAATCATCTACGGTCCATTAATGGGTATGGTTTTAAAAATATTATTGAAAGCAAAATGTTTAAAATTTTCAAAAAGAGGGTGAGAATTGTTTTGTAACATTTGAAAAGTGAAAAAAGTTAAGAGCAGGACTCGAGATTTTAGGGGTAAAAAAATAAAAGCAAAACCAAGTTGATTGAACACCGGTCTGGTCAACTGATTCTCTGGTCCAACGGTTCAACTCTAGTTTAAACCAAGTGACAATTATTTCCTTCTGTGGTGCAATTATTGAAAATAATGTGGACTAATAAGCACCCTCTTAGGAAAAATAAAAAATAAGGAGGTTGTTATAATCATACTCATAACCATAATCAACAAGTTACACATAATTGTTGTACACCATTCAACAAAAACTCTCTTTCAGGAACAAGAGAAAGGAAAAGAAATCCAGAAGTAGTTCAACAATAGAATCCTAATTCAACTTCTCCTTTCTCTTCTCTCATCCTTTCCCAGATCCAAATGCAGTCTACTTCATTAATAACTCCATATAAGGATTCAAAAATAATTTAAAAGTCAAATTTTTTAAATTTAACATATATATAATATATATATTAAAATTTGAAAATATTAATTTTCCTAAAACTAAATAAATAAAGAATTTGAGTCAAAACCCAACACATTAGATATACATATGCAATTAAAAAGGTATTATCAAAATGGAAACTATAAATAGTAACTTTCTTATCAACCATATCTTATCTAATCCAGAAATCAAGAACACGTTGTGTGCAGACTCTACTTTCTTCAGGTGTGATTGTTGGTTCCCAAGCTGCTGCTTTCTCTAAGCGAAATGGAAATCCTGGATTCCGCATGGGAAGAAGAAGAGAGCTGCCTCCCTATCCCTCCACTTGATGATGGGGCTTTCTCAACTTATCATCCCACAACATTGGCTCTCTTTCAGGTATCCCATTTTAAAAAACTTTTGTTTTCTTTATCATTCCCAAACAATTATGGCGCTGTCTTATTGACTGATCTATTCCTCTGCATTGTTTCACAAACCGACATGATCAAGTTCTTCGATGAAATTGATGAGAATGGAAGTAAGGATATTTTTCGAATTTTTATTAGCCCTATTTTTTAAACAAACTGATTATTCGACTTTCTAAACAATCTGTATGTTATAAATCTGGGGTAGATGTTCGACACGACACGAGAACTTCTTGTGGTGGGAGAGAAAAGCAGAAAACACAAAGTAGAGGCAAAGAGATGAAGAGACTAATTGAAGTTCTGAAGCCAGAAGAACCCTTAAGCGAGCTTGAGGGACATTCAAAACCATGCGCCGACCCCATAGCTGATGATCAGAAGGCATGCATAGATTCAACCCCGGCTAAGGGAAATGAAAAAGGAAGCTTCAATCAGAAAGCGGCTGATGAGAAAAACGAAATTAATAATCATGCAAGAAAAGGAGACAAGTCCATGGTTGCTTTGGAATCCAAATTTGAGTCTACGAAAAGGAAACTCCAAGAATCGTATAAAAATATTGAGAACGGTATTTGTTTTCTTTTCCTTTTGTTTTTTTTTTTCTAAAGAAAAGACTTGAAACTTATAATCTGATCATGACCCCCGAAATTTGTTGTCCAACAGCAAAGAAGAAGAGAAGGATTCAGGTTATCGAGTTTCAAACTCAACCAATGCCTAAGCAAATAGTTTGCCATCAAGTCCGGCGTCCTACATCCAAGAAGTGTAATTCCCATCTTCTGATCCGCCAACATTAGCAAAACTAGGCAATGTGTTATTTGTTTTTCTTTAAATTCTTTCTCCATTTAATCATGGACCATTCATCAATGGATTATGGATTATGGATTGTTTTAGTTTAGTTGTACAAGTGATCATGTCTATTCCCTGTACTATGGAAACTCAGACGTTAATTAATTTGAATTTTCATATGACTATTGTGAGGTTAAATTAAAAAAATACATACCTAAAAGTATAATATTTATCAAAATTATAGTTTGAAGGATTCTTTAAATCTCTTATGTGATCCACAGGAAATTTCTATATTGTGCCTTATGTAAAGGGATTATGAAAAAAAAAATGTTTTTTTTATATATATATAAATGATATGTTTAGATAAAGTTGAGGTACTAAAATCGGAAATTATTTTTTATTTGACTACAGTGTTGCCTTCATGTACATTTTGGTTATTTGGCTCTAGCTCGCAAGAGAAAAATTGTTGACTTTTGTTGCTCTTAGTGAGAGTAATGATGATCTGAAAATCCATATAGTTATTGACTTCTATTATGCTATTAGATTGGCTATGATTCCGCCTCCCAACATGTAAGGAACATTAGGGACTAACCATTTTTTTTTAAGTCCCACTATGATGATAGGGTATTATGTTAACAACCAAATTTTTTTTAATAATGCATGTTTTTCAAAAAAATTCAATTTGATATTTTTATAAAAATAATATATATAGTTGTAGACCCCATATGGGCCTTTTTTTTCTTTTTCTGCAGGTCATACTTCTTGCCAGGTGGAGCAATCCTGGTGAGCCACGTGTCGCCTCCTTGGTGGCTGGTGAGGAAGAAGATGGTGGTTTGCATACACGAATCAAAAGGCGACACCTGAGAATATTGAAGAGGAGGAGCTGGGTGATGGAAAAAGCCGCAGGCCGTTATTTGGGTGGTGATTTTGTTGCTGATTTTTCAGAGGAGGAGCCGATGAGAGAGAGGATATTCTGGCAGAGAGGAGAAGGTGCGTTTGGAGACGGGTGCTGGGGAGGAGATATTTTCAGCAGAAGATTCTTTCTTGAGGGGCAAGTCTGGACGAGGAGGGGAGAGGTGCGTTTTTGAGGTAGGGCTCTGGAGATTTTTTTTTTTTTTGGGGGGGTGAGGTGTGAGTGTTCTTGAGCTGAGGAAAGAACAAGGCTGTGGGAGGAAAAGATAGCTTGAGAGAATATAAAGGAATAGAGAAAGAGCAGGCTGTGGGTGGAGAAAATGAGAGAAACGGAGTAAGCTACAGAGGGTATGGAGCAGAAAGAGTGAAGTAGAGCAACTTGATACCCATCTGGTCTCGCAGGAAAGAGGTGTTTTACTAGACTACACACTGATTGCTATTGATTTTCTTTGGATTGCTGTGATTATGTCTAACGAATCTGTTCTTGGTTCTTTATGTGAAATTTGTTTAAGAATGATACAGTTCCTTTGGGTGTTTGAGTCATATCTATGGATTTTATTCCCTCCTGTACCGTCATCCCTCTTCGCCACTCTCTCCGTCTCTTTGTTCTTCTTCGTATTTCTAATGGTCTCTGTACATTCGCTACCCACCACACCCATGAACTGCACAGACACGTCTCGCCTCTGCACCTCCTTTCTTGGCCTTCAAGTCCACCCATAATCAGACTCTCGCTCTGATCTAGTCCATGTACGACATCCTCCCCAAGGACCCCACCGTTGAAGCGACCGACCTCAACTATGTCCTCGTCAAAGAGAACTGCTCCTGTGAGCCTTATACGAAGAAGTACTTCACCAACACCACCTTCGCGGTGAGGTTGTACTGTGGGTGTTCGATTGGGCTGTGGAATTATTTGATGAGCTATGCGATGATGCTGGAGACAACGTGAAGTTTGGATTTCCCCAAGCATTTACAGTGACGATGATTTCATGGAGTGTTATTGACTTCGGGTCACGTCCATCAGCCAAGAAGGAACTGGACAATGCTCTTGCCGCCATTAAATGGGGGACATACTACTCCATAATTATCATCATGGTCATCTCCTCCACTCGATCCGCCACCTTCTTCCTCAGCTCCTCAAGGGAACCCCTGAACTGCTCCAGTTCATTCAACCCCATGTTCTCAATGGGCGCGTCCCACCAAAACCCACCCTCCCCATCTCCCCCCACCGTCTCTTCTTGCTCCCTCTTCACCTCCAGCCTTCCAAGAGCCTCCAAGTATTGCCTCTGAACGTGCCCATGCACCTGTCCCGCCGGAACAAGCGCACGAGAGTTGGTCTCGCGATGGAGGAAGCGATCGATGACAGCGTCCGCGGAGGGGTGGCCGAAGACGAAGTCCCTCCTGCCCGGAGAGAAGACGATGACGGAGGCCTCAGCACCGCACAAAACGCAAAGCTCGCCAGCCTTCTTGAAGAGTCCTGTTCGACGCTTGGAGAAGGTGACCTCCAAGGAGCTTTTCTTCACAATTTTTTTTATTTCGATCTTCTGTCTTCCCATGCTATGTTTTTTCACCATATTTATGTTTGTCATAATTGAAGTCTACTTCGAAAATGAATGTTTCTTGATGCCTTGATTGCTGTTTTATATCTATAAAAAGCAATACTCACTCTTAATAAAAACATCTTAGAAAAGATTTTCTAAATCTTAATTTATAAATAAAATATTTACACATACCCTAAAAATAAAAAGCTATTATATAAAATATAAAATTCAAAATTCAAAAAGATTTCCTAAATCTAAATTTAAATATTAAATATGTAAAAATAAAAAGCTACTATTTTTTATTTTTACAAATTTAATTTTTAAATTTAGATTTAGAAAATCCTTTTTAATTTTGAATTTTATATTTTATATAGTAGCATTTTATTTTTACATTATATGAAAATATTTTATTTCTAAATTTTGATTCCAAAAATCCTTCTGAATTTTTTTAACAACTTTTTATTAGTAGTAAATATTCCTTTGAAAATAAAAAATAGTTATTACTTGTATATTTTATATGGTGGCTTTTAAAAATAACATATATTTTTTTCCAAATAAAAATAATAAAAATAATTTATGTTATTTTCATAAAATAATAAAAAAATATTTTTTAAAATTTTGAAATTATTTTTTCGAGATTGTTTTTTTTTTTTTTCAAACTATTGCTTAAAATAATTTATTAGTGCTACTTTGGATAAATATTTTGTTTTTATTTCTTTAAAAAAAATAGTTTTGACTTCTATATTTTATATAAAAATTATCAACTTAATTATTTTAAAAATAATTTAATAGTGCACATATTTTGTTTTTTATTTTTAGGAATTTTTTTTTTTACTTCTATATTTTATATAAAAATTATGAACTTAATTTTAAAAACTTTTATATAAAAAACATCAACTTAATTATTTTAAAATTTTAAAAATTTGAGTTTAAATTTTTTTTAAAGCCTTAATTATTTTTAAACAACTTTGAAAAGTCATTCTACTTTTAAAGTAAATATCAAGAAATTATTTCATTTTCTAAAGTTGTTATTATTTTTTATTTTTTAAAATAGCTAACATTCAAAGATCCTTAGAAAATAATTAATTTTTTATTTAAAATTGAAAATAAATTTTAAAAACAAATTTTGAAAAGCATAGCCACAATCCACAAGTACCTTATTTTTAAAAATAAAATGTATTTTTTATTTTAAATCTTGTTTTCTTTTATAAAAAAAAAAAAAAACAATTTCTCAAACACCCTCGTTTTAAAAAACTACTGAGATTTTCATTTTCAACGTTTTTTTCCTATTATTTTTTCATAATTTTTAATTAATTTTGAAGATCCAACTAAAATCTTGAGTGATTATTGCATTATGCCTTTTTAAGTACAATCTAGAAGAAAAATCTCACCTTTTTTAAATGTCTTAAAACTAAAAAAACATAGTGAAACTCAATTAATTATTTTCTTAATTAATATTAATATTGTAGATTTGCAATAAAGGATAGGTTTATTTAATTAAAAAGGTCCGTGAAAACTTAATTTTTGAAATTTAACTCTGTGTCATTTTTTGTCTCATTTTGACAAAAACACCTGTGGACCCCGCATTTCGGCTCATGCGTTTCCCACTCGATGGCGAGCTCGATTTTAATTTTGAAAAATTGATTTTATTTGATTAAGAAAACTGACTTGGAGTCGCCACTTATTTTTGTTTTATTTTTAAAGGGTAAACAAAATAAGAAAGAAAAACCCTAAGTGTGACTCCATATTTTTGGAAAAGGTGGTCTGTGAAAAACCGGATCGGATTCGGGGGTCAGGTTACTCGTCGGGAAGGTACGGTAAAGACCGTAGCACCCTTCTAAGTCCCTAAAAAACAGGTCTCTACTAATAAAATGAAGCTGACATGACAATCAATAGGAAAATCGATGGATACTCAAGTCGATTATGTACATATGGGAATCAGAACATGCATAGAGAATTACTAGAATAGGAATTGATGCATACCTGAGCCACGAACGAGCGATGCGCTATCATAAAAACAGAGTCAGTGCACAATATAGAGCACGAAATATATCACATGCGTTACCAAACAGAAATTAAAATGGTTCGAAGGAAAACTGGATTTTTGAAATTCATTCTGAAAATCGGAGTCTTAGAGATTATTTGAAAATTGGATTTTTAGAAATTAAATATAAGAATGAGAATTTTAGAAATTAAATTTGAAAGGAATTGGAATTTCAAAGAACTAAATTTGGGAATCAGAATTTTGAAGAATTATTTAAAGACGAAATTTTAATAAATATAATAATGATGAAATAATAGAGATTCGGTAAATAATTGCAAAAAAATAGAATTTTAGAGATTGGAGATTGAATTTAGAAATTGAAATTTTGAGAAATTATTTGGAGATGAGATTTTAAATATATGAATAAGTGAATAAATAAATGAACGGGATAATAATAATAACGAAAATAATCATTAAACAACTAAATGTAAATAGTGGAATTTTTTTATATTGAAAATTAAATTTGGAAAACGGAATTTTGAAAATTTGAACTTTAAGTATTGGAATCTGTAAAATAAATTAATGGAATAATAATAATAATAATAATGAGAATAATATTTAAACGAATGAATGTGGATAGTGGAACCTTTGAGATTGAAAATTAAATTCGAAAGTCAGATTTTTCAAGAATTGAACTTTAATGATTTGAATTTTTAAAATAAATAAATAAATAAATATGGAATGATAATAATAATAATAACAAAAATAATGGTTAAGCGAATGAACGTGAATAGTGGAATTTTTAAGATTGAAAATTAAATTCGGAAGTAAGATTTTTGAATAATTAAACTTTAATGATTGAAAATTTTAAGATAAATAAATAAATAAACATAGAATAATAATAATACTAACAAAAATAATGTTTAAACAAATGAACGTAAATAGTGGCATTTTTGAGATTGAAAATTAAATTCAGAAGTCAGATTTTTGAAGAATTGAATTTTAATAATTAGAATTTTTTAAAAGAAATGAATAAATAAATAAATGAAATAATAATAATAATAATAATAATAATAATAATAATAATGATTAAATAAATGTGAAAATTGGAATTTTGGAAATTGGAAATTAAATTAGGAAATTTCAATTTTGAAGAATTATTAAAAAAATGGAATTTTAAAAATAAATAATTAAATAATAATAATAATAATAATAATGAAGAATGGTTAAATAAATAAATGTGAAAATTGAAATTTTAGAAATCGGGAATCAAATTTAGAAATTGGCATTTTAAAGAATTATTTAAAAATAGAATTTTACATATTAAGTTTGAGAATCGGGATTTTGAAAAAAATTATTTGAAAATGGAAGTTCAAAAAATAAATATAAGAAAATGGAATTTTGATGAATTATTTGATAATGAAATTTAAAAAATAAAATAATAATAATAGTAATAATAAAAACGAATGGTAGGAATTCATTTATTAAAATTCTTAGTTGGAAAACATGATGGCCCACTGGTGAACCATGATAATGTTGTGCTCCCAAGCATTCTTACACCCAGCAAACATGGAAAAATTAACCCAAAATGCACTTTTTACCTACCAGCCATTCTTACACCCAGCAAACATGGAAAAATTAACCCAAAATGCACTTTTTACCCACCAGCCACTAGAGTTGGAGCCCATAGAATCCAGAAAAACGCAATGGAGAAACGAATGCAAGGTTGTGCACGTGGCAATAGCCATATCCTTCTATCACAAGAAATACATATGTAAAAGGACATTCTGCAGTCCTTAAAAATTTCCATTCGTGGAGTTTCAACCCAACATTTGGTGATATAAATGATAGTTATCATTACCAAGATCCCACTTGCTATGGAAGGAACAGCCACACTTTTCTTCACGTCACTACCAAGCAGCCAATTTGCAAGCACTTGGCTCCCAAATAAAAGATGCAGACTCAAAGAATGTTATTAACCAGAAAGTATCAATCAAAATATAACGTCTGTACCCAAGCTTGTCAAGTTCAACAACCATCCATTTTACATAGCTAAATGAAAATATTGAAGTGGCAAGAGATAAGCAGATATTTGCTACCCAAACACTAGGTTGCAGGGTAATCCTCCTCCACATGCCAGCTGATAGGTGTAGAACATAAAATGACAAACAAACCTTCTTTTGACCGATTAAATCACAATGCATACCTAAGAAAGCACTAAAGAAAAAGACAACTAAATATCCAACACATATAGACACTACCCAGTTCCCCCATGTGAACCTCACTCCCTTCAGCATCCAACATGATCGCAAGAACAAAGCCCATGAATAGGCGCCGAAATAAAGAGTAAATAGCATGGGAGCAAGCATAAAAGAAAAACAGAGCATCAAATGAACCAAAGAAAATATTGACTCGCATAGGAAAGCCGAAAAGAAATTAGATCACTTTTAAACAAGCATCATATAAAGAACAAGGCATGGATTATTTATAACACGGTCACAAGAACACCAAGAAAATCAAATGCGATAAATATGTGGTCCAATGGACGCACCCGGAAAAGCTCCTGTCCAGCGAGACTAGTTGGGTATCAAGCTGCTCTCCTCCCTCTCTTTCTCCCCCCGAAGACCCTTTTTCCTTCAGCTGTTGGTGTCTTCTTCAGCAAGCCTCTACCCGCCGCACTGTTCCTTGCATCAGCAGCATGGCACCCTCACCTACTAGCATGGCCTGCTGCATGCCTATGCAGCTGACTTCCCGGGTGTGGAGAAAAGAGGGCCCCTCACTTCTCTCAAGTGCTGCCCGGTATCCACCTCAAAGGGGGTCTACAACACCCTTACTATTTTATTGTAAAAATAATATTTTCTTTGAAAACCTAAATGTAAATATTTGAAATGATAACGAGCCTTTATGTCAAAATAATTTACTTTTCAAATAAATATATGAAAATTGTTAAATTCACAATTTGAGATTATCTCATCCCTTTTAACTAAATATTTTTAAAGGATATACAATGATGTTAGAAGAAGAATCAAGAGTAGAAAAATCATAGCAGATGAAGGGTGGAGCTTTTAAATAAAAGAAAGTTAAGAAAATATTATAACTATTTAAGAAATTAAATATTAAAACTATATTTGGTTTCTAGAAAGTATTAAGAAAAGAAAAAAAAATATTGTTAAGAAAATTGATTTTCTCATATTTAATTATTTGATGAAAAATATTGAAATAAAAGAAAGTTAGAAAAATATTATATCATATTTAAAAAATTAAATATTAAGATTATATTTGCTTTCTATAAAGTATTACAAAAATAAAAACAAAAAATGTTAAAAATGATTCTCATATTTAGTTATTTTATGAAAAATATTGAAGAAAATTAAACATAATTAAAACTAGTCAAAAACCTATATATTTTTTATTATTTAATTTTTATATCAAAAAATTATAATAAGTTAAATGAATTTAAAGTATAATATATAAATAATTTATTTAATTTAAATTTATTTTTTATTTTCTAATATCATGATTCAACCATGACTTCCATTAAAATGTTTAAAATTTTCAAAAAGAGGGTGAGAATTGTTTTTCAACATTTGAAAAGTGAAAAAAGTTAAGAGCAGGACTCGAGATTTTAGGGGTAAAAAAATAAAAGCAAAACCAAGTTTTGATTGAACACCAGTCTGGTCAAGTGATTCTCTGGTCCAACGGTTCAACTAGGGATGGCAATGGGCGGGTCATTTCGGGTACCCGCCCCGCCCCGCCCCTAATGGGATGGGATATTATTTTCCTAAACGGGTATGGGATGGGTTTGGGATTTTTTTTGAAACCCGGGGCGGGTTCGGGTATTGCCCCGCCCCGCCCCGATTATATATAAAATTAAAATTAAATTAAAATTTAATTTAAAATTTAAAATTAATTTAATTTAATTTTTATTTTATTATTTTTAATATATAGATAATAATAAATTATTTTTAATAAAATAAGTTATAAAAAATATAATAATTTAATTATTTATAAAATATATTTATTTTAATATAATTAAAAATTTTAAAAGTAATTTTAAAAAAATTAAAATTAAAATTAAATAAAAAGTTAAACGGGGCGGGTATGGGAATGTAGCATACCCGCCCGCCCCGCCCCGCCCCGCCCCGTTTAATTTTTTAAATGGGACGGGGATGGGAATTCCTTTAAATAAACGGGGCGGGGTTGGGAGGGGGGCGGCTCGCCCCGAACCCGCCCCGTTGCCATCCCTAGGTTCAACTCTAGTTTAAACCAATCGACAATTATTTCCTTCTGTGGTGCAATTATTGAAAATATATGGACTAATAAGAAAATAAAAAATAAGGTGATTGTTATAATCATACTCGTAACCATAATCAACAAGTTACACATAATCAACAAAAACTCTTTTTCAGGAAATCCAGAAGTAGTTCAGCAATAGAATCCTAACTCAACTTCTCCTTTATCTTCTCTCATCCTTTCCCACATCCAAATGCAGTCTACTTCATTAATAACTCAATATAAGGATTCAAAAATAATTTAAAAGTCAAATTTTAAAACTAATTTTATCATTTTTCAAATAAAATTTTAATTTTTAAATAATATATAAATTATATATTTATGAGTTCGACTGTCAATCGAACTAGTGAACCATGAACCGATAATTTTTCCGATTCAATGATTGATCAGGTTTTAAAAACATTGATATATATATATATATATAAAGAAAAATTATTAATTTTATTATAATAGTATTATTATTTTACTAAATACTATTTATTTTTAATTAAAAATTATTTTTATTTTTAATAAGACTTAAATTAAATTTAATTAATATTATATAAATTGAATTTATAATATTTTTACAAGATCAAAATTCAAAATTTATTTTTAAAAACAACTTATTTAAATAAGTTTTTTATTTTTATTTTTTTTAAAAAATTAATAACAACTCGTCAAACACTTTACTAAAATGCTCAAAACACCTATATTTGTTTTTGGAGTGGTTTTAAGCCTTAAAGAATTTTGACATAAACATCTGTACAATATCCATGCATAATAGGTTTTAATTTATGGAGATTACACATTCGGGTGATATAGAAAAATTAATCTTAATAGAAGTTTAAATAAATAATTCGAATGGTTGGATGTCAGACAAACATAAGGCTAAAATTTCTTAAAGAAAGAAATTTAAAGTGATTTTTTTTAGTCGACCTAAGTAATAGAACTTGGGGGGATTCTGAAAAAACATGGTTTTTTATTTATTTATTTATTATAAATGATATATATATATATATATATTAAATTTTGAAAAGATTAATTTTCCTAAAACTAAATAAATAAAGAATTTGAGTCAAAACCCAACACATTAGATATACATATGCAATTAAAAACGTATTATCAAAATACAAACTCTATAAATAGTAACTTTCTTATCAACCTTATCTTATCTAATCAAGAAATCAATAACACGTTGTGTGCAGACTCTACTTTCTTCAGGTGTGATTGTTGGTTCCCAAGCTGCTGCTTTCTCTAAGCGAAATGGAAATCCTGGATTCCGCATGGGAAGAAGAAGAGAGCTGCCTCCCTATCCCTCCACTTGATGATGGGGCTTTCTCTCCTTATCATCCCACAACATTGGCTCTCTTTCAGGTATCCCATTTTAAAAAATTTTTGTTTTCTTTATCATTCCCAAACAATTATGGCGCTGTCTTATTGACTGATCTATTTCTCTGCATTGTTTCACAAACCGACGTGATCAAGTTCTTCGATGAAATTGATGAGAATGGAAGTAAGGATATTTGTTTTTCGAATTTTTATTAGCCCTATTTTTTAAACAAACTGATTATTCGACTTTCTAAACAATCTGTATGTTATAAATCTGGTGTAGATGTTCGAGACGACACGGGAACTTCTCGTGGTGGGAGAGAAAAGCAGAAAACACAATGTAGGGGCAAAGAGATGAAGAGACTAATTGAAGTTCTGAAGCCAGAAGAACCCTTAAGCGAGCCTGAGGGACATTCAAAACCATGCTTCGACCTCATAGTTGATGATCAGAAGGCATGCATAGATTCAACCCCGGCTGAGGGAAATGAAAAAGGAAGCTTCAATCAGAAAGGGGATGATGAGAAAAACGAAATTAATAATCATGCAAGAAAAGGTGACAAGTCCATGGCTACTTTGGAATCCAAATTTGAGTCTATGAAAAGGAAACTCCAAGAATCCTATAAAAATATTGAGAACGGTATTTGTTTTCTTTTCCTTTTGTTTTTTTTTTTTCTAAAGAAAAGACTTGAAACTTATAATCTGATCATGGGCTCCTGAAATTTGTTGTCCAACAGCGAAGAAGAAGAGAAGGATTCAGGTGATTGAGTTTCAACCTCAACCAATGCCTAAGCAAGTAGCTTGCCATCAAGTCCGGCGTCGCACATCCAAGAAGTGTAATTCCCATCTTCTGATCCACCAACATTAGCAAAACTAGGCAGTGTGTTATTTGTTTTTCTTTAAATTCTTTCTCCATTAATCATGGACCATTCATCAATGGATTATGGATTATGGATTGTTATAGTTTAGTTGTACAAGTGATCATGTCTATTCCCTGTGCTATGGAAACTTGGACGTTAATTAATTTGAATTTTCATATGACTATTGTGGGGTTAAATTAAAAAAATGCATACCTAAAAGTATAATACTTATCAGAATTATAGTTTGAAGGATTCTTTAAATCTCTTATGTGATCACATGAAATTTCTATATTGTGCCTTATGTAAAGGGATTATGAAAAAAAAAAAGTTTTTTTATATATATATATAAATGATATGTTTAGATAAAGTTGAGGTACTAAAATTGGAAATTATTTTTTATTTGACTACATATGGGCTAGTTTTTTTTTTCTTTCTTTTTTGTTCTTTTTCTGCAGGTCATACTTTTTGCCAGGTGGAGCAATCCTGGAGAGCCACGTGTCGCCTCCTTGGTGGCTGGTGAGGAAGCAGATGGTGGTTTGCATACAACAATCAAAAGACGACACCTGTAAAGAGAATATTGAAGAGGACGAGCTGGGTGATGGAAAAAGCTGCAGGCCGTTATTTGGGTGGTGATTTTGTTGCTGATTTTTCAGAGGAGGAGCGGATGAGAGAGAGGATATTCTGGCAGAGAGGAGAAGGTGCGTTTGGAGGCGGGTGCTGGGCAGCAGAAGATTCTTTCTTGAGGGGCAAGTCTGGACGAGGAGGGGAGAGGTGCGTTTTTGAGGTAGGGGTTTGGAGATTTTTTTTTTTCTGGGGGGGTGAGGTGTGAGTGTTCTTGAGCTGAGGAAAGAACAAGGCTGTGGGAGAAAAAGATAGCTTGAGAGAATATAAAGGAATAGAGAAAGAGCAGGCTGTGGGTGGAGAAAATGAGAGAAACGGAGTAAGCTACAGAGGGTATGGTATGGAGCAGAAAGAGTGAAGTAGAGCAACTTGATACCCATCTGGTCTCGCAGGAAAGAGGTTTTTTACTAGACTACACACTGATTGCTATTGATTTTCTTTGGATTGCTGTGATTATGTCTAACGAATCTGTTCTTGGTTCTTTATGTGAAATTTGTTTAAGAATGATACAGTTCCTTTGGGTGTTTGAGTCATATCTATGGATTTTATTCCCTCCTCTTTTTTTTTCTTTCCACCCGTGACTCCTGTACCGTCATCCCTCTTCGCCACTCTCTCCGTTTCTTTGTTCTTCTTCGTATTTCTAATGGTCTCTGTACATTCGCTACCCACCACACCCATGAACTGTACAGACACGTCTCGCCTCGCACCTCCTTTCTTGGCCTTCAAGTCCACCCATAATCAGACTCTCGCTCTGATCCAGTCCATGTACGGCATCCTCCCCGAGAGAACAGCATTCCACAAGCGCACTCCTACTCTAGCAGCGGATTTCAGGATGAACTGTTGTGGGCAGCTGCATGGCTGTACCGCGCCACAAATGATAAAACCTACTCAGATTATCTTAGTAGTTCCGGAAACACAGGTGGCACCAGAACCATGTTTTCCTGGGATGACAAGTACTCTGGAGCCCAAGTCCCCGTCGCCAAGCTTATTTTGAAGGGGAAAGCTCCAAACGATGGTAACTGGGGAAACTACGAGAATCAGGGAGAGCAGTTCATTTGCAACGTAATCCAGCAAGGAAGCAATAACGTCAAGAAAACTAATGCAGGGGCATTGTGGGTGAGATCCATTCAACAATCTTCAGTTCACCACCTCGGCTTTATTCCTCACCTCCGACTCCCTTTCTGCTGCCAAGGACAGCCTCAACTGCCCTGCTGGTTCCATATCTCCTGACGACATCATCTCATTCGCCCGTTCACAGGTGGATTACATACTTGGGAAGAACCCTAAGGGTGTGAGTTACATGGTGGGGTATGGGTCAAGTTTTCCGCAGCAGGTTCATCACAGAGGAGCATCCATTGTGTCAATCCACGAGAATGGGACCACCTGTTGACTGTCCAGGTAGACCACCTCACCTACGGCTTCCACACCTCCAGCGGAAAGAAGATCTCGGGCACTTCCATTTACTTTGAGAGTTTGCCTTATAGTTATAGGTCAGCTCCACCACTGGCTAGATTGATTACGATCGCTTGGAGAAGAAGGCCTTGGATTTCAGGCCTAAGTTAATCATTTGCGGTGGCAACGCCTACCCCAGGGACTGGGATTACGCCAGGTTCTGCTCTATTGCCGATAAGTGTGGCGCTTTGTTGTTTTGTGACATGGCCCACATTAGTGGCCTTGTTGCTGCTCAGGAAGCCGCAAACCCCTTTGAGTATTGTGACATAGTCACAACTACAACCCACAATCACCAGACTGCTGCCCTAGCTGTTGCCTTGAAGCAGGCCATGGTTCTCGGGTTCAAGGCCTATGCTAAGCAAGTCAAGGCCAATGCAGTTGCCCTTGGAAACTACCTGATGAGCAAGGGATACAAGCTTGTTACTGGTGGGACTGAGAACCACCTTGTTCTATGGGATCTCCGCCCTCTCGGTTTGACTGGCAACAAAGTTGAGAAACTTTGTGATCTGTGCAACATTACAGTGAACAAGAATGCTGTGTTTGGTGACAGCAGTGCCTTGGCTCCTGGAGGTGTACGCATTGGTGCTCCTGCCATGACTTCGAGGAGTTTGGTCGAGAAGGACTTTGAGTAGATAGCAGAATTCCTACATGGCCACCTTAGCATGGCCACCCTTATGCCACGTGTCACTTCCCTTCAAATCCCTTCCCTGTGATTTCAAAATAATAATTTCCTAACCCCGTTTCAAATGATTTTCCAATTTTTGGTTTTTAAACGATTTCAAGTATCAAATTTTCGTCCTTGAGTTTTTAGATACTAACATCCGTTTTCAATAAAATTTGGTCGCCATTTTCTTTCTGGCAAGCCACTTTCAAATTTTCTTTGGTTTTTAAAATGTTTTAAAATAATTGTGAATTTATTTTCGTAATTCTTAATTATAGAATTTATGAAATTAATTCACTTAAAAATAAAATGGGCTTTGGTGGGGACCCAACACAAGTGATTTTATAATTGATTGATTGATTGATTTAATTGTCATGCATGATTGATTTTATTTTGCTCTATGACATACTCGAAATTATTCCTTAATTGTGCACTAATCTCACTTCTTAATAGCGCATTGAGGATCGTTGTCCAGGTATGCATCTATTCCTATTCTGGTCTTTCTATATACATGTTTAGATTCTCACATGTGCATGATCACTCTGAGTATTCATTGATTCCTTCATCAATTGTCGTGATTGCTTCATTTTATGGGTAGAGACCCGACTTTTGGGACTTAGAGGGGTGTTACGGTCTTTACTGTACCTTCCCGATAAGTAACTTGACCCCTGAGCCCATTTTTGGTTTTCACAGATCACCTTTTCTAAATAAGGAGTCACACTTAGGGTTTTTCATTCTTATTTTGTTTACCCTTTAAAAATGAAACAAAAATAAGTTGCGACTTCAAGTCATTTTTTAAAAGATAATAATAAATCATTTTCAAAATAAAAATCAAGTCGCCATCAAGTGGAAAACGTATGAGCCGAAATGCGGGGTCCACAATAGTATAAGTTTGTTTTGCATAATTGTACTTATATTACAAAAGTTTTATAATATGAGTACCCATTGAAAACGGATCATTATACTTAATAATTTTGCCCATACAAGAAAATAAAGTGTTTTTGGCAATGCTTCTAGTAGAATTGTTTTTATTAGAAGTGTTTCTTTTTTTTTTTTTTTTTTTTTACAATATATGAAAATACACTTTTATGATAATCTAGAAAACTGATTATAAGTGTGTTTTTCATGATGTGTTGCATATGAAAATCCTTTTAATATTAGTAAATTACAAAAAGGACATATAATCTAATTACAAAAAGGAAATATTATAATAAACTAAGAACTTTTCATCACAAAAGAATATATAAACATTTATGTTAAAAGAATATACAAACATTTATATTGATAAAAAAATTAAAAATAATCATTTATATGATTACAAGAAAATTTTGAAAAATATTTACAAAAAAGAAAAAAAAAAAGAAATTTGATCAATAAACAAACATCAATTATGACATAACAATTTTTCAAAATAAAACAAATTATTTGATTATGGTGGACTAAAAATAATAAATTTTTGTCACTATAATAAATTTTTTTAAAAAAAATACTAACAAAAACATTTAAATGAATAAAAAGAAACATTGAATAAAAGATAATTTTTCAAAGTAAAATAATATATGATTACATATAAGTTTAGTTTTCTAAAAGAAAAACTTTTCTAGTTAAAAGTAAATAAGACAAATGTTTTTGTACCCCCAAAAAAAAAAACAAAAAAACAAAGGAAAAAAACTATATTCTTACATATTGCTTCTCTTTTATATAGAAACATTATTTTCCAATTTTTTTTTAACTAAGCAAATAAACTACAAGTTGAATAAGACTTAATATGTTGTATTCATTAACAAGTCCAGTAATTTTTAAAAATAATTTAAAACTCAAATAATAAACTCATTAATACATAAAATTTATGGATAAAAACTACTTTATAATAACTATATTATATTTTTTTCTATAAATAATTATATTTTTATAAATTTTCTTACTAGGAAAATAAAATTCAAATCAACCAAAACTTTGTATTGCATTTATTAATGGGTTAACAATTTTTAAAAATGATTTAAAACTCCAAAAAAGATGTAATCACTATAAAAAAAATGACAAATGATGTATTATGAATTAGGTAAGAAATAATTAATAATATTTAAATTATTTAACAAACTTTTTATTTTTTAAAAATAATTTGGAATTCAAAAAACTGGTCAAGGGAGTTGCATGTAGATTGAATTAAAACATTATAGAATATTATTTTCATAATTGAGTACTAAATGTATCCATGTAATGAAAAACTTGATTCATTTCCATGTTAAAAAAATTGAACTTTTTTCATCATTCATTTTAAAGCATATTATTAACTATTATTATTTTTAAATTATTATTCATTTTTTAAAAATTAGGAAGATGTTAATATCCTAATATTTTAACATATACTGAAATAGTATATTTTTTTATAAAAAATATAATTTATAACTTTATTACAATATTATTATTCATGTTTTATTAAAAACTATTTGTTTTAAATTTATTTTTAATTATAAAATTATTTTCATTTTAATAAGACTTGAATTAAATTTAATTAATATTATATCAATTAAATTTATAATATTTTCACAAAATCAAAACATAAAAATTATTTTTAAAACAACTTATACAAATAAGTTTTTTGTCTTTTATTTTTAAAGACAACTTTCCAAACACTCTTGCTTCTATAAAATAATAATGTAGACCCCTTTTATGGGGGGCCCGGGATGAGAGTTTTGGGCTCTCTTCTTGGCATTTCTTTTTAAAATAAGGGGGACCCCTTTGCTCCCGGAAGCTAGCTGAAAAGAAAGGAAAATGAGCAGGGATGGCCATGTTGGTGGCAGAGGAGCCATGCCTGCTGATGAAGACACAGGAGAGCAGGTCCATGACTTGCGGGAGGAGTTTTTGACCGAAAAAAGGCTGGGCTTGCCAAGAGGTAGGGAGGGCAGGCAACGGCAGGGAGAGAAGGTTTTCTGGAGGGGAAGAGAGAAGGTTTTCTGGAGGGCCTCTAGAGCAAGAATAGGGAGAAACCCATGGCACCTTGTTGAAGAGAAGCGTTTTCAGGTACCTTTATTGTGGATTCCCCATTAGCTTCTACTGGTATGCTCTTATGTTTTTTTTTTTTTTTTCTGGTGTTTCTTAGATGATGTTTGTGGACTAGGACTGACCATGCTCATGTTTTGCTAATGGTTTTGCTGTAGATTAGTTTGCTCCTATTTTGATTCCTTCATGAGATATTTTGTAACCGTGTTTTACCCTTTTATATGATACTCATTTGATTTCTCCCACCCCCATCTAAGCTTGTTGATTAAGATATGAAGCATGGCTTGTATGGGCTCGTTCCTTGAATCCACTTTTTGTGCTCTGTTTTGTTATCTTCATCTACTCTTGGTATAGCCATGGCACGTCACTCCTAGGCTGTAATTTTCCAACACAACATTCATGTAGTTCCATCCAGCTGCATTAGATGGTGGAGATCTTCCCAAGTCCACCACCTTTATAGACCCCACACCATCACCTCTCTGTACCCAGATTGTTGCCTAATTTCCCTCACTAAATCCGGCCACCTAGTCCATTAATCCCAAGCCCATTAAGCCCACTCCCCATTATTCTTCCCCATCCATTCATCACACCCACTTACAGAAGCTAATCTCGCCATCCATTTTCATACCCGGTTGCCCACCATACCCATGCCATGCTCATCCCCATAGGAATCCCAAAGCCACCCACCTACATGCATGAGAATCATGCATGCATGGCCACCCCCCATAGTTGCCATTCATCAACACATACCCATCCTTTCAAACCTCCATACTTACCCATGCACATCACCACCCTCATACCCATGCAAACTCTCCACGTTTGTATACCCTAGCCCTCATATCCATGCAAACCTTCCATGCTCACATACCCTATCCACCATGCATGGCCACCCCCCATGGACACTTTCACTCACCACCCATTCCTCACCCGTCCATCTCTCACCTTCAATACCCAACTCCTTCATTTTCATCCTCACCACCTTCTCTCTCTCTACACCACACCCCAATCTCCATCACACTTTCTCTCTCTACACCACACCACTCACCTATTCTCTTTCAAGTGCCCTTCAAGTTCATTCTTCTCACCTTTGCATGGCCATGCACGGCCATGCATGACCACCTTCATACCCATTCCCTAGTCCACATGCATGGTCTCAACATGTATGACCACCTTCATACCCATCCCCATGCATGCCCATGTCACCTAGCTACTATACCCGTCATCACCTTTTCTCTCTCCACATTTTCCCATCCACTTGCATGGGAACCATGCATGCCATCACCCTTCTATGCCCACCTTACCCATTCTTTCTTACCACCTTTCTCTCTCTACACCACGTTCTTCATGCCCTCTTCCTATCCACATGCATGAAACCATGCATGGAATCATGCATATCATCACCCTCTCATGCCCACTTTACCCATTCTTTCTTACCACCTTTCTCTCTCTACACCACGTTCTTCATGCCCACTTTCTATCCACATGCATGAAACCATGCATGGAATCATGTTTATCATCACCCCCCATGCATAACCATCTCCCATTTACCCATTTTCCCCATCACCACCTATCTCTCTATACACCACAACCATACCCATATCTTATACCTTCATGCATACACCCACTCCACCAACCCGTAGCCTAATCTTGCCTCATGCATGACTGTCCAAAGCTCCTCCAATTCACCCATCCACGTGCATGGGACTCATGCTAACGGATATGGGCTTGAGATGAAGCCCAAGTCCAAACTTGATGGTGAAAGGCCTCATGTGATTATGCTAGTGGATATGGGCTTGAGTTAGAGCCCAGGCCTGTAAGTGTTGATGAAGGGCCTCTTGTTTAGTTCACCCATTTTAAGTTAGCCCAAGGCCCATGGACGTCCTTTGAAGGCCTTCTTTCCCTTAGGCCCATTCCTAAAGGCCCCTTGTTTTGTTCTCTCATTTTAAGTTGGCCCATGCTCATTCCAATCCCATGCTCACTTCATGTTTTGTCCACCCACCTTAAGTTGGCCCATGCCCATTCCAAGCCCATGCCCACTTCAATTGATTTGTTCACCCACCTTAAGTTGGCCCATGCCTATTCCAAAGCCATACCCACCTCAAGTTAGCCCTTTTGTTTTCAATTTGCATGACTTATCTTCCTAAAAACATTAATTCCGTTTTCTAAATTAAATTCCATTTTTTTTGAAATTTTATTTCTTACATCAATTTATTTAATCGTCATTATCTTATTTATTTATTTATTTGTTCATTTTTAAAATTCAACCTTTAATAATCTCTCAAAATTCCGTTTTCTAAATTAAATCCCAATGTCCAAAATTTTAATTCTTACATCAATTTATTTAATCGTCATTATCTTATTTATTTATTTATTTATTCATTTTTAAAAATTCAACCTTTAATAATCTCTCAAAATTTCGTTTTCTAAATTAAATTCCAATGTCCGAAATTTTAATTCTTACATCAATTTATTTAATCGTCATTATTTTATTTATTTATTTATTCGTTTATTTTTAAAATTCAACCTTCAAACAATTCCTCAAAATCCCGATTTCTAAATTTAAATTCCGATTTCCGAAATTTTTAATTCTCATATCGATTTATTTAATCATTATCATTTTATTTATTCGTTTATTTTTGAAACTCAATCTTCAAATAATCCTTCAGGATTCCAATTTTCAAAATTTAACTTCCAAAATTCCCATTCCTAAATTCAATTCCCAAAACTTCAATTTCCAAATAATTTTCGAGACTCTAACTATCAAACAATCTCCAAGACTCCAATTTTCAAACAAGTTCCAAGAATCCAGTTTTCACTCAAATAGTTTTAATTCCACTCCGATTTTTAAATAATGTTCTATTTCTTTTAATTTTTACACAAGCAAGAATGATGAATCTTCATAATTCCGAAATAATGGGATTCGTGAGATTAATTCATGCAATATAAATCGGGCTTTGGTGGAGGCCCTACATACGTGACTTCACGACTGATTGATTGTTTGATTGATTTATTTGTCATGTATGATTGATTTATTCTGTTCCTTGATATGCGCATAATTATATCTATCCATTGTTCACTAACCTCGCTTCTTGATAACGCTTTATGGATCACTGCCCAGGTACGCATCCACACCCGCTCGGGTCATTTTCTGTATGCGTGTTTCGATTCTCACATGTGCATAATCACTCCGAGTATTCATTGATTCCCTCATCAATTGCCATGATTGCTTCATTTTATTAGTAGAGACCCAACTTTAGGGACTTAGAGGGGTGCTACGGTTTTTATCGTACCTTCCCGATAAGTAACCTGACCCCCGAACCCGATCCGGTTTTTCACAGACCGCCTTTTCCAAATAAGGAGTCACACTTAGGGTTTTTCTTTCTTATTTTGTTTACCCTTTTAAAAATAAAACAAAAATAAGTGGCGACTCCAAGTCATTTTTTTAATCAAAATAAAATCAATTTTTCAAAAATAAAAATCGAGCTCGCCGTCGAGTGGGAAACGCATGAGCCGAAATGCGGGGTCCACAAATAAAAACTATTTTTATTCCTTATCTTTAAAACATGATTTAAAAACAAGCATCTAAAAACATGGCTGAATGCCCTATATTTTAAATTTTTTAATGAAAAAATTTGTCTAAAAAAATTAATCATTTTCTCTATTTTTAAGTTGTTTTTTTTGTTTTGTTTTGTTTTGTTTTGTTTTGTTTTTTTTTTGTGGAAATAATAACATTATATCCCTCATGATTTATGTAACACTATGGACCCCGCATTTCGGCTCATGCGTTTCCCACTCGATGGTGAGCTCGATTTTTATTTAAAAAATGATTTTTTATTAATTAAAATTTGACTTGGAGTCGCCACTCATTTTTGTTTTATTTTATTTTTTAAAAAAGGTAAACAAAATAAGAAAGAAAACCCTAAGTACGATTCCTTATTCTGGAAAAGGTAGTTTGTGAAAAACCGGATCGGGTTCGGGGGTCAGGTTACTTATCGGGAAGGTACGGTATGAACCGTAACACCCAAGTCCTTGAAATCAGGTCTCTACTAATAGAATGAAGCTGACGCGGCAATCAATGAGAAAGTCAATGGATACTCACCTTAATCATGCATGACGTGGGAAGCAGAGCATGTATAAAGAATGAACAAAATATGAGTGGATGTGTACCTGGTCTTCCAGTCACGAATGCGCTATCATGAAACAGGATTAGTGAATGACGAATAGATAAAATTATGCGCATGTCAAGAAATAGAATTAATCAAACAAGCATAGTAAATAAATCAATTAATCAATCAGTCAGTCATAAAATCACATATGTGGGGCCCCCACCAAAAGCCCGATTGATCTTGCCCGAATTAATCTCCCGAATCCCATTATTTTGGAATTATGAAGATTCATCATTCTTGCTTGTGTAAACATCAAAAGAAATAGAACATTATTTAAAAAACGGAGTGGAATTAAAGCTATTCGAGAGAAAACTGGATTTTTGAGATTTATTTGGAAATTAGAGTCTCGAAAATTATTTGAAGATTGGAGTCTTGAAAATTAAATTTAAGAATTGGAATTTCGGATATTAAATTTGAAAGAAATTAGAATTTTGGAAATCGGAAATTAAGTTCAGAAATTGGAATTTTGAAGAATTGTTTAAAATGGAATTTCAAAATAAATAACTAAAATAATAATAATTAAATAGATTAATGTGAATATTGGAATTTTCAGAAATAGAAATTTAATTCGGAAATCGAAAGTTTTAAATGAACTGTTTAAAATGGAATTTTAGAATAAATAAATAAAATAAAATAATTAAATGGATTAATGTGAATATTGGAATTTTTGGAATTAGAAATTAAAATCAGAAGTGGAAATTTTAATGAATGGTTTAAAATGGAATTTTAGAATAAATAAATAAAATAATAATAATTGAATAAATTAATGTGAATATGGGAATTTTCGGGACTTAATTCGGAAATCGGAAGTTTTAAAGAATTGATTTAAAATAGAGTTTTAAAATAAATAAATAAAATACTAATGATTAAATAAATTAATGTAAATATGGAAATTTTTGGGATTAGGAATTTAATTCGGAAATAAAAGGTTTTAAAGAATTGATTTAAAATGGAGTTTCAAAATAAATAAATAAAAATAAATTAATTAATGGGAATATGAGAATTTTCGGGGTTAGGAATTTAATTTGCAAATCAGAAGTTTTAAAGAATTGATTAAAATGGAGTTTTTTTTAAAAAATAAATAAATAAAATACTAATGATTAAATAAATTAATATGAATACAAAAATTTTCGGGATTAGGAATTTAATTCGGAAATCAGAGATTTTTAAGAATTGATTTAAAATGGAGTTTTGAAATAAATAAATAAAATACTAATGATTAAATAAATTAATGGGAAAATTAGAATTTCTGAAATTGGGATTAAATTTAGAAAGCGGAATTTTGAAGAGTTGTTTAAAGATTGAATTTCAAAATAAACAAATAAACAAATGAATAAAAGGATAATGAATAACTTGATGTAAAAATTGGAATTTCGAAAATTGGGATTAAATTTAAAAATTGGAATTTTGAAGAATTATTTAAAGAAGGAAGCTTGAAAATTAAATTTAAGAAAATGGAATTTTAAAGAATTGTTTGGGAATGAAATTTCTGAAAATTGGATTTGAAGGGAATTGGAGTTTTGAAAACTTATTCGAATGTGATATTTAAAAAAAATTAAGTTTGGAATTGTGGAATTTTTGAAAAATTAATTTTAAGAATTTGAATCCCGGATAATTAAATTCAAAATTAAAACTTTAGAAAATTATCATGAGAATTGAATTTTTTTTAATAAAGATAAAGATAAATAAATAAATTGGAGCTACGGAAAAATAGAATTTCAAAAATTAGAATTATGCAAACTAATTTTAAAATTAAACTTTAGAAGATTGTTTCGAAAATGATGTTTATCTCGTTTTATTTTATTGTATTTTTTTCATTTATTTCATTTTATTATTGTTATTATTATTATTATTATTATTATTATTATATATTTCTAAAAGTCAGACGTATGGCAGTGGGTATTTGGGCTTCTTTGGACGAGAAAATGGCTTGGAGAAGAACAGTGGCGGCGCAATAGGAAGGACACCGACAACGGGGTAATGAGCTGCAGAAAAATCAAATTGGTTGGCGGCGATGGGGTGAGGCAGATTGAGATTTGGGGCCGAAAGACCGACGATTACACCCGGAGACGACGCTTCTCAACTAGAAGACTCCATGGTGCTGCTACTGCTCGTGGTTGGCTTCTAAGGCTGATGCTGGTGATTGTGATTCTCATTTTGAATCTGATATTGACTCGATTGCTGAAGCGGCATGGTCAACGGAAACGTCGGAGATGTCGACGGAAAATTAGTCTTGGCCTTGAGATGCATCCTCCACAGAGTCGAAAGTGTTGAACCAGACCCGAGTTTTCTTCCGTGGGTCCTAGATCTTGGCGGCAAACCTGCCAAACGGCCTCTTGCACACGCCTCTATAGTGGATCTCCTCGTTTGCGATAGCCCGACGGCTACACCGAAAAGTTTGCCTCTCGGCGCCCTTCGCTTCATGTTCTGGTACGAGTGTTTTTGGAAGTAGTGAACGGAAATGAAAACAGAGGGACATAGAGAGAGGAAAAAAAAAAGGGAGAAGTGGCAACATCGACCGACCCATGACAACCCGAGAAACCAATGAAAATATATATGTAATCGTCTATCATTCATGCTTAAAAACCAATAAAAAATCTATCCAGAAGCGGCAAAGGATGAACAAAGAACAGGGTAATGAGGAGATAAAAAATATAAAACATAAAAAAACCATACCTAGAGGCGCTTCTTTTCTTCTCCGAACTTCACTCTTCTTCTCTCGCAATCCTCCCCTCTCTGGAACGCCCCCCCCCCCCCCCAAGCTGAAGGATCTCTTTTTCCAAAAAAAAAAAATCATCTCCCTTGTCCTATCTTTCTTTTCCGCCCCCTCCCTTCACAGCTCTCACCTACTCTATAAGAAGCTCCTCTCACCCGAAAAATCCGCACCTGTTCTTCTGTTCACCACCTCAGCAGGTCAGGAGCTCCAACCACCACCCTGGCTCTAGTCACCTGCTCCGCTACGTGTCTCCAGCAGCTCGCTTGAAGAAGTCGGTCCCCCTCTCCTCCTCTACAAGAAGCTGTCGTCCATCCCGGGTGCAGCATGAGGGGTCTACAAATATGCCCCTCTTCGGTAGAGTTCATGAGTGTAAGGAATATAAACACTAGAGTGAAAAGAAAGTGTGAGTAATGAGTGGAATGAAGTGAACTCTACCGAAGAACTAAGGAGACTCCCATATGAACACTAGTGAAAACACGAACTCACTCAGACCAGCAGACAAACACGAGGACTCCAACCCTAAGAGAAAAGCAAATCTCTCAAAATGCCTCTAAAGCCAAACAGATGACTCAGGCTCCCTCTAAGACGTCTCCAAAAGTGACTCGAAAGACCATATCAAAGATGAGTAATAGTCGAACCACTCTGAAGAACAGAAAAGACTATGCCTGAAGGAGGCTACCCTATGTGAACTATATGAAAGCAACAAGTGTAGGGTGCTCAATAACATGACAGAAATACGTATCGTGGACTCAAAGGATCGTGTCATGAGCAATGATGAGGGAAATCTATAACAACAATGATGAATAGGCGATAAGCACAAGGTAACCAAGTGAGGAAAAAATGAGAGTAAGTGTGATACCATGAAAGCCAGAGTGGGCAATGTCAGTGAATGTGAATACTGGGGAACTGTGACTCAGAATGATACAAAGGAGGAGAAGCGACTCTAATCATCAATAACACGAAAAGATGGTGACTCAAGGTGCCTAAACGGATATGTACAATGGCTCTGAACGCCAAACTAAAGAAAGATGTTGGCATTGAATGCATGAATGAGCATGAAAAATGGCTTTGAACGTCGAAACTAAGAAAAACAGTGACTCAAAATACATGAATGAGTACGAAAAACGGATCTGTATGCCAAAATAAAGAAAAATGGCGATGTCTCCGGATGTCGAACGAAATATAGACATGATGACTTTGAGTGTCGAACTGAAGAAGGATGATGGCTTTGAACGCCAAACTGAAAGGAGGTGGTGGCTCTGAACGCCAAAGCTGAGAGATGATAATGGCTCGGAACACTAAACGGAAAATGCTGATGGCTCTGAATGTCGAGACTGAGAAGACATAGTGGCCCTGAACGACAAATGGAAAATACTGATGGCTCTGAACGCCGAAACCAAGAAGTGATGACAACTCTGAACGCCGAAACTGAGGAGTGGTGACGACTTTGAACGCCAAGACTGAGAAGAAATAGTGGCTCTGAACGCCAAAGTTGAGAAGTGATGATGGCTCTGAATGCCTAACTAAAAATGTGAATGTTGGCTCGGAATGCCAAACTGGGATAGAGGCTCTGAACGCCAAATGAAAAAATGTGATAGCATTGGATGTCGAAAGGAAAACGCAGCTCTGAACGCCAAATTGAAAAAGTGGCCCTGAACGCCAAACGGAAAGCGATAACACTGGATGTCGAAATGAAAACGCGGCTCTGAACGCCAAATGGAAAAAGTGGCTCTGAACACCAAATAGGAAAATGAACAATGGCTCTGAAGGCCAAACTGAAACGGACAAATGGCTCTGAACGCCAAAACTGAAAGTACGGCTCTGAACGCCAAACGAAAAGCGATAGCACTGGATGTCGAAATGAAAACGCGGCTCTGAACGCCAAATGGAAAATGCTGATGGCTCTGAATGCCGAGACTGAGAAGTGATGATGGCTCTGAACGCCGAAACTGAGAAGTGATGATGGCTCTGAACACCGAAACTGAGAAGTGGTGATGGCTCTGAACGCCAAATGGAAAATATTGATGGCTCTGAATGCCGAGACTGAGAAGTGATGATGGCTCTGAACGCCGAAACTGAGAAGTGATGATGGCTCTGAATGCCGAAACTGAGAAGTGATGATGGCTCTGAACGCCGAAACTGAGAAGTGGTGATGGCTCTGAATGTCGAAACAGATGAGTGATGATGGCCTTGAATGCCGAAGCTAAGAATGAGATAGTGGCTCTAAACACCGGAAGAAAGTGAACGGCTCCGAATGCCGAAACTAAAGAAACGATGATGGCTTTGAATTCCAAACTGAATACAAATAACGGCTCTGAACGCCGAACTGCAAATGTGGCTACGAACTCCAAACGAAAAATGAACAATGGCTTTGAACGCCAAAATGAGAATGTGGTTCTGAATGTCAAACGGAAAATGAACAATGGCCCTGAACACCAAACTGAAGGCATGACTCTGAACGCCAAAATGAAAACGTGGCTCTGAATGCCAAATGGGAAAATGAACGATGGCTTCGAACGCCAAACGAAAAAATGAACAATGGCTCTGAACGCCAAAATGAGAACATGGCTCTGAACGCCAAATGGGAAATGAATGATGGCTCTGAATGCCAAACTGATAAACGACGACAGCTCTGAATGCCAAATTGAGGAACGATGATGATGACTCTGAACGCCGAAACTGAGAATGTGACTTTGAACTCTAAGTAAAAGGCAAATAATGGCTCTGAACGTCGATACTGAAAACGTGACTCCAAACGTCAAGCTGAGAAGTGATGATGACTCTGAACGTCGAAACAGAGAATATGACTCTGAACGTCAAACTGAAATGTGATGGTGAGGGCTCTGAACTCCGAAACAAAAAAATGCGATGATGATGGCTCTGAATGCCGAAACTGAAAATGCGACTCTAAATGTCAAACAGAAAGCGTGGCTCTAAACGCCAAGGTGAAAAAGCGGCTCTGTATGCCATGCAGAAACAAAACACGGCTTTGAACGCCGAAACGAAGATAGGCAATGGCTCTGAACGCCAAACAAAAACAAAACACGGCTCTAAACGCTGAAACGAAGATAGGCAATGGCTCTGAACACCAAACAGAAGCAAAACACGGCTCTGAACGCCGATACTGAGAAGTGATAATGATGACTCTGAACGCCGAAACCGGGAAGTGATAATGATGGCTCTGAACACTAAACGAAGATGTGATGATGGCTTTGAACGTCGAAACCGGGAATGCAACCATGAACGTCAAACTAGGAAGTGGTGATGGCTCTGAATGCTGAAACCGGGAATGCGATAGTGATGGCTCTGAATGCCAAAACCGAAAATGTGATGAGGATGGCTCTGAACGCCGATACTGAGAAGGGATGGCTTTGAACGCCGAACTGAAAGTGTGGCATGGCGACTCCGAATGTCGTAAATCGTGAATGAATGGTGGCTCTGAACGTCGAATGAAACAAAACATGACTCTGAATGCCGAACAAAGATGTAATGGCTTTGAATGCCATGCAGAAACAAAAACACGACTCTGAATGCTGAAATGAAGATATGGCTCTGAACGCCAAACCAAAAGAAACATCGATGAATGCCAATCTGAAACAAAAGCTCTGCATGCCCAACTAAACTGGTAACTAGGAATGTCATGCTGAGAAAGACGACTCTGAACATCGTAAATGAGAAGACACGGTGGCTCTGAACGCCAAGCTGGAAAGGAATAATGGCTCTGAACACCAAAACTGGAGAGATGGCTCTGAACGCCCAACAAGGGTGAACTACGGCTCTAAACGCCGAATGAAAAACTAACAATGGCTCTGAACGCCGAAACTGAGAAACGATGGTGGCTCTGAACGCCAAAACTGGAGAAGTGGTTCTGAACGCCGAACTGAAAGTGTGACATGATGACCCTGAATGACGTAAACCGTGGATGAATGGTGGCTCTGAACGCCAAACTGCAAGGAAACGATGAGGGGGAAATACGCCCTAGTGTAGCATGCTGCCATAGCCTCTAATTTGTTGGAAGGGTTCGAAAGTGACTCCATGAGTCCCGAAAGATGCTCTGCCAGCGAGTCGGAATGATCAGGTCGACGGTGAACGTAGTCTCATGACCCGCCCGACGAAATCACAAGGTCCGTCAGAGCGTCGTAACAAGCCGAACTCCTCTAACTCATAATACTCTGCTAGAAGAATCCATCGTCATCCTGAAAGGATGATCCGATAGTCTCAGGGAGTAGTCTAGTAAGAGACACACCACGATCTCGACATAACAATCTACTGAATAGTCCCGGCTAGTGGGGCGATCAAAACCCGAACATCGTGCTCTATTGGAAGCCCATCTCGACGAAAAGCACAAGAATAGTGACCAGTGAAGCAAATGCAATATCTCTCGACCGAGTAATGAAAACTATAACAGATCTGTGAGAGAATGACCATCTCCATAGCTAAACGAGGAAAATATGCCACAGTATGGCATCAAATATATCCGATTTGGCCTGATAACCCAAGAGGAACTCCATGGGGATGCGTAAAAGATCTGATATGTACCCCACTGAAATGATGACGTGGGAATCCAGGCACCTGAGATAACTCCGTCCAAGAATCACGACTATATCAGAGAGTATGAACCTGACTCAAGAGAGGCTCCTCGGAGTATCATGACAAAATGAAATCAAATCATCAACCTGACGTGTATCTCATAGTTGGTGGTGATCATGCAAATAAGTGGGGAATCTACAAATCCCAACCAAAATGGGGAATATGCCCCAGTGTGGCATAAAAAACGTGACAGGTCAGGAAAATCAAATGAACTCAAATCATCCATCATCGAATGCGCGATCCAAGTCATCCATGTCTATAATTGAATCAAACCCATATATCAAAGGGGCGTCTCCCGGGAGGAAAGCCTGATGACATCTAAGTGTCAAGAAGTGCAGGCCTAATTGGGCAACTCCCGAGCGGCTCCACTGAGGAATCATCGTAAAGATAGTGAATAGATCATCGTCCCGATGTACGTCTCGCGAATGGGGATAAGCGCGCAACTCCACCAAGATCTGTAAATCTCATCCAGAACGGTAATATGCTCCAGTATGGCATCGAACGTATGACAAGTCAGAAATCAGCCGACATGAAATCATCTATCATCGAGCATGTGACCTCCGCGAAGATTCGTAAATCTCACCCAAAACGGAAATATGCCCCAGTATGGCATCGGATGTGGGACGGGTCAGAAGAAAAAGTGACATGAAATCATCTATCGTCGAGCACGTGACCTTCGTGAAAATCCGTAAATCTCGTCCGAAACGGAAATATGCCCCAGTATGGCATCGAGTGCACGATAGGTCCGAAGAACAAATGACATGAAATCATCTATCGTTGAGCACGTGACCTCCATGAAGATCCGTAAATCTCATCCGAAACGGAAAATATGCCCCAGTATGGGCATCGGACGTATGACAAGTCAGAAATTGGCCGACATGAAATCATCTATCATCGAGCATGTGACCTCCGCGAAGATCCGTAAATCTCACCCAAAACGGAAATATGCCCCAATATGGCATTGGATGTGGGACGGGTCAGAATAAAAAGTGACATGAAATCATCTATCGTCGAGCACGTGACCTCCGTGAAGATCCGTAAATCTCATCCGAAACGGAAAATATGCCCCAGTATGGGCGTCAGATGCACGACAGGTCAAAAATCGAGCGACATGAAATCATCCATCATCGAACATGTAACACTGGTCGTCCGAATCCATAACTGAATCATGCACATAAATCCAAGATGCACCTCACAGATGGCGAGGCATGATGGAATCCAAGTGTCGAGAAGTGCGGACCTAGTTGGATGGATCTCGGGGGCTCCGTAAGGTAATGATCATGTCCACGTCTCAATGAGCATCCAATAAGTGATAATGATCGTGCAAATCTGTGAGGATCCATAAGCCTCCAAACAAAATGGGATATGCCGCAGTGTGGCACCAGAGGTACGATAGGTCAAAAATCAGGTGACACCAAGTCAATCATCGTCGAACTCACGATCCCGGTAATCCGAACACAACTGAATCAGTCCTACACATCAAAGAGGCGACTCCCAGAAGAAGAAGCATGACGATATCTAAATGTCAACCAGATCTCAAACACCTGTCCAAGTAGAGGCTGTCAAAGACGACATCTGATCCCATGGCCTCAGGGTGGTCTTAAGACACGGGACATAACGTAGGCTAGGGTGATAAGGTAATAGAAATGAAAGGAAACTAGGCCCAAGTACCCGATGATCAGAAAGCCATGCCCTCATATATGAAATGCAACATGTATAGTGAATCTCATGAGCCATGGACCTGAGGATTCCTAACGTGAATATGATGTCGATAAGGAGACAAATGAAGCAAAACGAACTGATAATGATATGTGTAATGATGATGCGAAGTGAGTATCGAACCCGAGATGGGTTGCTGTAAGGAGAGAATAAGACGTGAAGTGAATGAGGTGAAACACAAGCGACGATAAAAATGACAGCGAAACAATGAATATATGAAGAAATGTGGTGATCGACTCAGATCAAACTTGAAGTGAAGCTACATTAATAATGAATATAATGATGGAAAGGACAATGACTCGGAGTCCTTAGGAGAAGGTCACTCATCTCTCTCACAAATAGATATGACAAAGCAATACAAATAACATGGGATCTCAGAGAGCTTACATACGAACTCCCAATAACGAACATACTCGATAAAAATGACCCCCAAACATCAATATATATACTCAATGATCGAGAACACTATGCACATACACACATGCGCTTATTATTTTTCTTTTCTTTTCTTTCTCTTTTTTTTTTCTTTTCTATTTTTTATTTATTTTATTTATTTTTACATATATACAAATACGCGTACCCTGAACATGAACAAATGAACCCCAAAGATGATATCAATAAAAAATGGACACACTCCCAAGTGCTAAGGTAACAAACAAACCCTCTCTGACGAGATGACCTTCTCAAACTAAGGATCTCTAAACCAGTGTCCGCGAGATAGATGGTGGAAATGATGTGACTATCCTCCATGTGATGAACTGAGGGGGATCACCACTCAGGGTGAAAAGAAATATGAAACAAACAAGTAGTAGATAGGATAAGGAAGAAGAGACAAGGAACACAACCAACGAGATGAGATGAAAATGCAGAGGTGCAGTGATAGGAAAAGATAATGAGAAAAACATGCCCCTAGGTCCAAGGCTCATGAAACTACTAAACAATGCATGCATACATTAAAGGGCCCCTATCCCAGTGTGAAAATGTGAGCAAGGCGATAAGAAAGAAAGACTATAATATGCATGTGAGGCTCAATGGGCTAGCAACAGACTATGTATCAAAAGGGAATAACAAGGTAATGGCTAACCGAAATGATGGCCACCCATCCTACGACCATGGTCTCAAACATGGTACCTCTTTAGCTGATCCACATTGGTCGGCCCTGAGAATCGGTTTCCATCTAAATCCATCAACCATGCGGCGCCCTCTGGGGTCAACTCCCTGATGAAATAAGGTCCGCTCCAGTTGGGTCTGAACTTCCCTCTAGGATCTCTGATCAATCCCCTGATGACTTTCAAAACCAAGTCACCTATCCGTAATGGTCTGGGCTTGACCCGCTTTTTGAAAGCGCGGGCCATCTTCCTCTAATATGCACGAACATGGTCTGCTGCTCTCAATCTCCTCTCATCTAGGAGATTGAGCTGATCAAATCGAGCCTGAGCCCAATCTGCCTCGGGAATCTGTTGCTCTAGTGCTACTCTCAACGAACCCATCTCAATCTCAACGGGTAGCACCGCCTCCATGCCATATACCAATGAGTAGGGTGTGGCCCTTGTAGAGGTGCGAAAAGAAGTCCGATAAGCCCACAATGAAAATGGGAGCTTCTCTGACTAATCCGGAGAAGTCTCGACCATCCTCCGTAATATCCTCTTAATATTCTTATTCGCGGCCTCTACTGCCCCGTTCGTCTGCGGCCTGTACGCAGACGACCTATGATGCCGGATGCCATATCGCTGCACTAAGGTGTCAACCTCTGCCCTGAAATGTACCCCTCTATCCGAAATCAACTCATGATGGACTCCATAACGACAAATAATGTGTGATCTGATGAAATTAGCAACTCCAGATGATGTCAATCTCGCATACGAAGCGGCCTCCACCCACTTGGTGAAGTAATCGATGGCGACCAAGATGAACTCATGACCATTGGAAGATTTGGACGAAATCTTCCCAATGATGTCGATACCCTATACTGAAAACGGCCAAGGTGAAGTCAGTGCGTGCAACTCTGAAGGTGGCACGTGAATGAGGTCCCCATGTATCTGACACTCGGGACATCTCTGGACAAACTGGTAGCAATCCGTCTCCATGGTCAACCAGAAGTAACCGGTCCTCATGATCTTACGGGCCAACATATGTCCTCCCATATGTGGTCCGCAGACTCCCGCATGAACCTCTCTCATCACCCTATCGGTAGAGGCTCTGTCCAAGCACAATAATAACATCCCATCAGCTGATCGTCTATATAATGTCTCGCCACAAATCACGAATCAAGTGGCTAATTGTCTCAGTGCTCTCCTATCCTTGCCCGTGGCAGCCTCGGGATACACGCCAAGTCTCAGGAAGTGATATATGTCATGGTACCAGGGCAGACCATCGTCTATCTCCGTATCCTCAATCAAACAACAGTACGCAGGAGCAGATCTTGACTCGATCAACAATGGGCGATCAATGGCATCAACAGGAATGTCAATCATGGAAGCCAGAGTAGCTAAGGCATCAGCAAACTGGTTCTACGCTCTAGGCAGATGGGTATATCTCAAATCATCGAATCTCCCGACCAATAGCTCCAAATACACGTGGTAAGGTCTAAGCTTCACATCTCTAGTCTTCCACTCGCCCTGAATCTGTCTCGATACTAGATTGGAGTCACCAAACACCTCCATCTGTCTAATCCCGAGCTCGAGGGTTGTCTTTAATCCCAATATACAAGCCTCATACTCAACAATGTTGTTCATGGCAGGATGTCGATCCGAGAATGCCAAACGAATAGATCTGGGAATGTGATCACCATGAGGGGATATGAACAGGATGCCTATCCCGTATCCAGAATGGTTGGCTGCACCATCAAAGTACATGCGCCAACCTGACAGACTAGTCACAACAGCAACATCCTCGTCTGGGAAGTCGTCATCAATGGCCCTGTCATCGAAAACCGGTAAAGAAGCTAGATGATCTGCGACAATGCTCCTTCTAATGGACTTCTGAGTGACGTAATGGATGTCAAACTCAGTCAGAAGTACCAACCATCTCATGAGGTGACCAACCAGAGCAGGTCTATCAAACAAATATCTCAGAGGATCGAGACGGGATATCAAGTGCACAGAATACTCAGTCATGTAATGTCTCAATCGGCGAGTGGCCCAAACCAGTGCCAAACAATAATGCTCAATCATGACATACCTCGTCTCATAATCTAGCATCCTCTTACTTAGATAGTAAATGACTCAATCTTTGCCCGAATCATCGAGCTGAGCTAACATGCATCCCAAAGCCTGGCATGTCCTCATAGGACCATGCAAAAACGTCCAAGTATGATCTGAGCAGCTGGATGAGGCTATCTCTCTCATCTGAAGACAAATCCGATCCGATCCTCAATTCCCTAGGCTCATCTGTCTGCCAAAATCAACAACCTCTATGTCCCCTACAACAGGTGAGACCCTCTGATCAATAGGGTCCGAATCGGAAGCAGAAGACGAGTCATCATCTGAATCATGTTGTGCAATCTCATCATCAATATCAAATATCTATGATGTGGGTGAAAAATGTGCGGATAAAGCAATATCACGAGAGACAAGCAAATACTCAAAAGCGCTCAAATCCATAGATGAAGAGTCATGAACATCGTCAAAACGGGAAACAAATCCCGACAAAACATCAAAGAAAAGAGGTGGGTCCACAAAGTCGGACGCTCCCTCCACAAAGCCAACATGGCCATCAAACAAAACATCACCAACTATGACACCCTCAATAGGCTCCGGAGTAGGGGCAGTCGGGATCTCCTCGGTAAGCTCAATGGTGGACACTCCGAAGAGATCAAATGGTGACGCGAGCCCAGACTGAACAGTCTCCTCAATCTGGCTCAAGCTCAGCGCGAGCATCTCATCTATATACTCATCGTGTGGGACAGCTCTGTCTACTATGTCCCCAACCTCAGTAAATGTCCCATGCTCATCGATCTCGTCTGGAAAATAGAGCGTCATGAGGCGCATGTGATCAGGAGACGGAGTGACGGTCAATGTAGCTGTCGACGTGCCAGGGGCTCCATCACTCAAGCATAACTGGCGGACGAGGCGCTGTAGATCGGCCTTCTCAGTGATGTTAAGTCCACCAATGATCATGTCTGAATGGGTCAGTGGCTCTGATGCCCTCACGAAATAATCTGATAAGCTCATGGTGTAAAGGCGAACAGGATAGTCGAAAGGCGTGAGAGTCAACCGAGCCCTCACTCGCTCCTTGCCCAGTCGTGCCATATATCTATAGTCAGCCTTGGTGGGGATGAACCCGAGTCCAAAAGGTACATCATGATCGGGAATAGTCATGAACTCACTGGGCCCGTGCTGACGTTGACCCAACCTCATGCCAGGTAGATAGGACATGTCTCTCATCATGTTGAGCACCACTGTGCTGCCATGATGGTCAAAAGACATAGCTACAAAGTCTCGGCAGAAATCCTCCATCTCGAGGGCCTGCACCTCATCGAAGGTGAATCCGGTCAGTAGTAAATCCTCGTCACTATGGCTGATCTGGAGCATAGGCTCGGCGGAAATGAACATGTCGCCTGCCGATTGTATGGTGACGACCTGGCCATCATGTATGAACTTCACTTTCTGATGAAGTGAAGACGGAATAGCCCTAGCTCGGTGAATCCATGCTCGACCCAAAAGCAGGTTAAAGGATGTAGAAATCCTCAAAACCTGAAATATAGTGATGAACGTGGTCAGACCTATCAGGAGCTCAATTTCCAGTGTACCCATGACCTCTCTCCTAGTACTGTCGTAAGCTCGAATGGTCTGAGTGGATGGGCCGAAATAGAAGGGTGCGTATCCAAGAGCGATGGCGGTGGCCAGAGGGTAGACATTCAAGGGCTGAGCCATTGTCCAGAAGGACAGGTGAAACTCGGCGACTTGAACAACCAACAGAGATGTAGAGAGGACGCGTGTGGTCTGAGCCCTCTGGCGGCAAGTCGTCATCAGAAAATACTATGCAAGTGGCTCTGCCAGCCGTCATCATATGGATAAGTCCCTCAGGGGTGGTCGTGGTATCGACCATGATCTGGTTCAAAGCTCGAGTCAGTGCGTCCCGATGAGTGCTAGAGGACGTTAAAAGGCTCTAAAAAACCCTCACAAGCAATCCTTTTTCTTTCTTTTTCATTCACCCGAAAACCTAAAAATAGCTCACCCATCAGTCCTATGGCTGCCCAGAACAACTCACTCATCCACCGTTTTTTCCTTCACCTCCAGTCCTCTTTGGCTGCCCAAGAACGGCTCATTCTCGGGGTGGCCAGAAAAAATAAAAATAAAATAAAATATCCCTATCCGAGGGGTTCTACAACATTATAAATACACTTTCAAACGTTGTAGAGAACAAAAGTCAAAGAATAAATACACTTTCAAACATTGTAGAGAACAAAGGTCCAAAAAAGTTGGGATTTCAAATCTAAGGTGAAGAGGAAATGTTATATTTTCTCTTTTTGCAAAAGTTTCAAGGTAAGGGCTTTATTTCAAAATATTTTCCTTCTCCTTAGCATACAATTGTTATTTTGGTTTCACAAAGAAAAATAAATAATTAATAGAAAAGTGCTTATGTGAATAAATAAATTAGTATTTAGGCGAATCTAGAATTCATAAATCTTAAAGTTAAAGTTATTTTGATGATGATTTGAGAAAAAAAAAATTAACCCTAGGATAAATGTTTAGCTATGATGGAAATATCCTATATATTTATAGGTTCCAGAAACAAATAATACAAACAAAAATGATTATAGTGATAAGATGAAGAATCCATATAACCACTACAATTATTTCATATGTGAAGAATTTGGAAGAGAAAACCTAGGAGGCAATTGACATCACTGAAATCGAAGGATGAAAAGAGAAAACCAAGGATGGAGTCATCATGACCAAAATTGAAGAAAACTAGTTAATATGACACACCATGATCATTTCATGTGTGGAATCCAAAGGCTTAAAATGAGTGACCTCACCAAATATGAGTTGCGGTTGTAGCTTAAAAACCTAGTGAGTCGAACATCAAGTCTCAAAGACGTAACCTTGGAATGCAAGTGAGGTGGAAAGAATCAAAGAATGAAAGTTGGATGTAGTTGAAAATTCTTTCTTGAATCTTACTTTGGGAAAGAAAGCTATTGAAACGTAGTTGTAGGGGAAAAAACAAGAATTACTTAAAAACTTTGTAAGTACTTGTAACAAACAATTGAGAAAGGGGGAATCTTTAGGGTCCCTTCCTTACCATGGATGATCCTTGTCATCAATATATTTCATTTTTACAAATTTTTTCACTAGACAAATAAATTCCAAATTAAGCATACTTAATACATTGGATTCATTAATGGTATATTTTTATTTATTTTTTACTATGAAAATAAACTCCAAATTCAACAAGATTTAATATGTTGGATTTATTAATGAATCTAATGGTTTTTAAAAATAAGTTAAAACTCAAAATTAATTCAATTAATACAAAAAAATTATAGATAAAAATTGGTAAAATGACTCTATAGTTTCTTTCCTTCATAGAATCATTAAACAGGACTTAATATCATAAATTTATAGGTAAAATAATTTTAAATAATTTGAAACTAAAATAATAAACCATTAATACTATAAATTTATAGATAAAAATTGGTTTACAATGACTTATTTATTTCTTTTCAACATATACTTATATTTTTATAATTTTTCTCATTAGGAAAATGAACTTTAAATCAACCAAGACTTTGTATTGAATTTATTAATGGGTTTAAAAATGGAAAAAGTAATTTAAAACCCAAAAAATAGATATAATCGCTATAAAAAATAATAGATTAAAAATTATGTATTATGAGTTATTACTTTTTCTCCTATACATGCAACCATATTTTTGAATTTTCTCACTAGTTTAATAAATAATAAATTAAGTAAGACATAATGAATAATTTTTTTTAAAAAATTTTTTAAAAATAATTTGGAATTCAAAATATGGGACTTGTAACAAGAATATCATGTTCGTAATTGAGTACTAAATATATGTATATAATGAAAAACTTGGCTTATTAATATGTTAAAAAAGTTAAACTTCATTTATTATTCATTTTAAATAAAATATTATTTACAATTATTATTTTTAAATTGTTATTCATTTGTAATAAAAAAATTATGAAAATGTTAATATCCTTATGTTTTTATTATATACTAAAATACTATTATATATATATATATATATATATATATATATATATATATATATATATATATATATATTCAAAACCCAACACATTAGATATTAGATATATAAAGTCTTACATATGCAATTAAAAATGTATGTTACATACGATAATTTACCAGTAGAAACTCTATAAAAAATAACTTTCTTATAAATAATTTGAGTCAAATGCAAACATGCATGCAATTAGAAACCGTATCTTATCAAATCAAGAAATCAAGAATGTGCAGGTGTGCAAACTCTACATTCTTCAGGTGGGAGTGTTGGTTCTCAAGCTGCTTATTTCTTTCATCGAAATGAAAACCTAGATTCCGCATGGGATGACGAAGAAGAGGGTTGCCTGTTTGAATTTTTTATGTGTGGACTCACATAATCAATGTGATAATGCCATAAATCAGTGTTATTTTAGTTTTGCATTGTGGTCCATAATGGGGCTGGACGCATATTGTTACTTGATTTTTTATGAGTTCACCCTAATTTACTTGACTGGCCCATTAAGTCAAGTAGTCCAAATAATGTGTGTAATGTGTAATATATATATATATATATATATATATATATATATATATATATATATATATATATATATATAAGTGCAAAGGAAGGCTTCTTCTTCTTGGGTTGAAAAAGGGCATGCACTACACACTCGTCTTGAGAGCACACATGGACTGAATCTTAGGTGAAGAAAGGAAAGAGCTCATTGAATCGGGATTTTCACACCATCACGGACTGAGCATATTCTTGGACACTAGTGGAGCACAAAAATGGCTTTTCATGGCATTAATCAAGGTGAGCATTTCATTTATTGTCATTTAATGCATGCTTTAATGTCTACATTGTTGTTTAAAATTTCATCACTGCCTCTCCATCCCTCTACTTGATGATGGGGCTTTCTGTCACGACCCAAATTCTGAGCAACCCAAAATTTGACCCATGACCCCAGGTCAAAGGTTTGACCTTAAGGGTTCCTCCTATTCCACGCTGGCAGTCAACCAAAACACCCTGAATTTTTTTTTTCCTACACATACATCACAATAGAGTTCTCACCAACTAACAATATCCCAAACACTACTCAAAAGCAACAAGATATATTAATTATCATTACAATCCAAAAATAAAAGTTCACAATTAAAACAACTTAATCAAAATAGGGTCTGATTACAAGTTCATAGTTCATAGTTACTAAAACAAGTCTCAATACCACAAACACAATAAAAAATTATACGCTCCACTTGGCCGCTCCAGGAGCATCCTGAAGTCCTCCCTGCCCCACCTGTGGATCCTCATGAGTGATATCTGCATCTAAAAAGATGTAAAAAGGAAGGGGTGAGCATTCCACATTTCTCAGTAGGGTGCTTAACACCCAAAGGGTTAATGAGGATTACTAGGTTCCAAAGAACACAAAAAAAAAAAAAAAAAACATTTCACCAACATTGATCAAGCCACATAAATTAATCTATATAATTATACACAATTCCATAATATTCAACAATTAAATGAAATGCATATGAACGTGTGACACACAATCATACAATGCACTGTCATTCTCGGGTTTGCACTGAATGATACGTGTCTGCACCCAAATACACTCCCCATTCAGACTCTTCCCAAGGTAAACTTTTGGGTCTTTCATCCTAGGGATCTCTCTCCCTTCTTAATTCGCCTCACACAGGCTTTTACTTTTAATCGCTATTTCAATTTTTTTTCCTTTCTTTTCCATTTTATACAGTTTTCACAATTTTTATCCTTTCTTCACACAACCATGATGCAAATGAATGTCACAATTCCAAAATTTCCCAATAATTTCAACAATTCCAACATTCCCAATAATCCAATAAAATAAATTTGCCACATTAAAATTTTTTAAAATATCCCAACAAATTTTCAAAAATTCACATATCAATAAACTTGAAATTATACCACAATTTCATAATTTTCCAACAAATTTAATAATTTCTAGTAATCAAGTATAATTAATTTTCCACATTAAAATTTCTGAAAATACTCTAACAAATTCCCAAAAATTTACATATCGAAAATTTTGAAATTATACCACAATTTCGGAAATTTTCAACAATTCCCATAATTTTTAACAACCCAAAACAATTATTTATCAACCCAAAAAGAAATTTTCGAAATTACAAAAATTCCAAAAAAAATCCAAATCATCCAAAAAAATTCCTACAATACCAATATTACATACTTAACTCGTAATAACAAGATTTGCCATTTTTGTTCCAAGGAAAAACGCATTTAATTTAAGTTTTAGGGTTAAATTCCCCTACCACAGATCTAAGAATTCGACCATTAAAATCACAATCGGCCATTGTAGAATCATTCCTCTCGTCGAGTAGAACACCTTCTCAAAATTTGAGCTGAAACGGACGTCGTTCAGCCGTCTATACGACCGACCAAAGTTCCAGTGACAAGAATTCTCCCACAATCGTCGACGCTCTCTCTCTCTCTCCTCCCTTTCTTCCATTTTTTCAAATCCTTTTTTTTTTTTTTTTCCAAAAATTTTAAATTTCTAAAATCCTAAGAAATTTTCTACCATAAGGCTGATGTGATACAAAATTTTCAACTCGCCTAATTGATCAACAAAATAATTCGAATTTTGTCAATCCAAAATTAACATGTGTTCTCCAAACACTACTCTTTTTTATTTTTCAACCACCACTCAAAAAAAGACTTTTCAAACTAAAATTTCAAACATGGCCTAAAATACCCGGTCATTACACTTTCTCTCGTTATTATCCCACCACATTAGCTCTTTTTTCAGGTATCCCATTTTTTTAAAATTTTTATTAATTTATTTTTAAAAATTTTACTTTCTTGATCATTACCAAACAAGTATGGCGTTGTCATATTGATTGATCTATTCCTCTACGTTGTTTCACAAACCGACATGATCAAGTTCTTCGATGAAATTGATGAGAATGGAAGTAAGAATATGATATTTGTTTTTCGAATTTTTATTGGCCCTATTTTTGAAACAAACTGATTATTCGATTTTCTAAACAATCTATTTGTTATAAATTTGGTGTAGATATTTGAGACACCTTGGGAACTTCTCATGTTGGTAGGGAAAAGCAACAAACACAATGTACAAGAAAAGAGATGAAGAGGTTAATTGAAGTTTTGAAGCCAGAAGAACCCTCAAGCGAGCCTGAGGGACATTCAAAACCATGCTCCGACCACATAGCTGATGACCAGAAGACATGCCGAGATTCAACCCCGACCGTGGAAGATGAAAAAGGAAGCTTCAATCAGAAAGGGGTGATGCGAAAAAAGAAATTAATCATGAAAGAAAATGTGGCAATTCCCTAGTAAACAAGTACATGGCTGAGGTGGAAATGGAATCCAAATTTGAATCTACAAAAAGGAAACTCCAAGAATCGTACAAAAATATCGACAAGGTATTTTTTTATTTTTTATTTCTCTAAAAAAAAAGACTTGAAACTTATAATCTAATCATGGCCTTGAAATTTGTTGTACAACAGCAAATAAGCAGAGAAGAATTCAAGTGATCGAGTTTCAACCTCAACCAATGCCGAAACAGGTAGTTTGCCATAAAGTCCGGCGTCCCACATCCAAGAAGTGTAATTCCCGTCTTCTAATCCGCCAACATTAGCCAAACTAGGCAGTTTGTTATTTATTTTTCTTTAAATCCTTTCTCTATTAATCATGGACCATTCATCAATGGATTATGGATTATTACAGTATAATTGTACAAGTATGTCTATTCCCTATACTCTAGAAACTCATTAGACCACTATTTGTTAATATAAATACAAATTAAATTTCCATAGGATGTGTAGATGTTAATTAATTTGAATTTTTATAAGACTATTGCAGGGTTAAAAAAAAATGTATACTTAAAGTATAATATTTATTAGAATTATAGTTTGAAGGATTCTCTAAATCTCTCATGTGATCCATAGGAAATTTCCATATATTTGTGCCTTAGGTAAAGGGATTATGATATATATACATATATATGTTTTTTTTTGTTATAAATGATATGTTTAGATAAGGTTGAAGTACTAAAATTGGAAATTACTTTTTATTTGACTATAGTTTTGCCTTCATGTACATTCCAATCATTTGGCTCTAGTCCACAAGAGAAAAAAATCTTAATCTTTAATTATTACTCTTAGTGAGGGTAATGATGATCTGAAAATCCAATCAATAGGATAGTTACTTCTAGTGTACTATTAGATTGGTTGTGATTTCCCCTACTAACATATAAAGAACATTTGGGACTAACCATTTTTATAAGTCTCATTGTGATGAATGGGTATTCTATTAACAATAAAAATATCAACTTGATATTTTTATAAAAATAATATAGTACAAGTTTATTTTGTACGGCTGTACTCATGTTACAAAAATTTTATAATATGAATATAGTATCTACATGATTGAAAGCGAATCATCATGCTTACTCAATAACTTTGTCCATGATTATTGATGGTGCAATGGTTATATATTCTTCTTTTTTGTAAAGTTTAGTTGCACTTTTATAACTCTACATCGATGATTAGAGCAAAATGTTTGTTTTGTAATTATAGTTCATAGCCTACAAAAACTTATTTAATGTAAAAAAATAAAAATAAAAAAATTGTGGATGCAAGTCTATTTTTCATTGTATAGGAAGGTGTCCCTCTTGTTCTTTTTATGTGCTAACTAATTAGTTTCCTTTATGGGGTGGAATGCAGAGGTGATTCATTGGAAAGATGGTGAGACTACTAGCCTCTAAGGGAGAGAACCTTGCACTAAACCTAGCTATATTGTTTTAAAAATCTTGGCATATTCTCTCATGATAATGTCACAATTGCTCCCTGAAGCAGCTCCCTGCCGCATAATCTAACCATTCTAAGATTCGCTCTATCTCCATCCATGAGTCCTCCAAATAGCTTCCATGTTTTTTCCAATGGCGTTTCCCACTCTTTGCCATCTAGAGACAACAAACATAATTTCTATTGATTGTATCAATTATTATGATGTAAAAACCTAATGTTTTTATATGTTGTTACAAACTTATTTTACTTATTTTAAATCTCCCATATAAAGAGTAAATAATTTAAAAATATACCCGGTTTTAACTAATTTGAATTATATTTAGTTCTCTTATATTTTTTAATGTAAAATCAAACATGTGAAAATTATTTTTCTTATTAGTTTTTTTCTTTCCTCGCTACTTTCCAAAAATGAAGCATACTCTAATGGGTTGTCATTCTTGGTTTTGGTATATCATAACTGATATACAATTCTAGGAATTTTGCATACCAACCTAAATGACTTTGATTTTTATTTCTTTTGTTATTTTGGTTCTTGGTTTTGTTTCTCATGTCAATTTTTAGATAAAATGAATGTATTTGGAGAGCATATCTTATTATATAGGTGTTGTTTGCTATCGCTTAGGCACAACTACAACTTTGAAAAACATCCCTCTAAGATATCTTTATTTTGAAAGAGATGCAAGCACTTTCTTTATAAAAATTAAGTATTTAATAAAATTTTAAAAATCACTTCTAAAAGCGTGAAGAATCACCTAAAGTAATTCATGGATAAGCACTTCATAGCTACAAACTAAAAGTGTTTTAATCAAAATCCTTGTTATATGAAAATCTGGATTGAAAATTTCAAAATCTCTTTTAGAAAGCACCTTGATAAAAGCATCTTGTATCTAGGCTTTCCCATAGTCTTTCCAAACCTCATTAGCATAGTGATCAATAAAAAAAAAACATAAATAGTGAAAATAAATATTTAATAAATTAATAATCAATCTTGCTTAAATAATAAAATCTTTTTATTACAATTTGGATCAATGTACTAAATTAATAACCTCCTTAAATGTATAAGATAATAAGTTTTCTAAAAATCCTTAAGGATTTAAGGAAATATAAATTAATAATTGATGAAGTATACAAAAATAGTAAATAAAAATTTATAATATAATATTAAGTAATTTTTAACAATTCTTATTTTTCACATTCGGTCATCACATACTTAAAACCTTTTTTTTTTCTAGGGTATTAAGTTTTAACGGACATTTCTTTCTTTTAGGAATCTTTCTATCTTCTATAATTAATAATCATATTTTCTTTTTTAAAATTTCTTATATTTTTATGTATTAACTTTTGACCATAGCTATTTTTTTAATAAGTCATATATGATACAAGTATTATATAATAGAAATATAATATTCTCTCTAAATTAATAAATATCCATTCATTGATAAATCAATAACTTTTTGGTATATATGTATTATCTTATAGGGGTTTCCTACTAAATAATAAGTTTCTCACAAGCGAGGTGAATTGTTGGAGATGATTTTTTCCTACTACTTTCTAATTGTCATAGAGAACCATACCGGCAAAGACGAAGTCAATCTTAAAGAAGCATATCTATAAACATTCAATCCTAGAGTGGTTCCTAAAGATGGATTTTTAATATTTAAGTCAATTGCTTTCATAAATAATATCTTACAAGATTCATTTCATTCATACTTTTTAAGGTTCGGTATAAATACATCTGAGTCACTATTGTTTTCAAATTTTATGAGATAAGATCTCTATACAAGTGTTTCAACCTTTAAAATTATTTTTTTAGATAAATGTTAAACATATCTATTTAAAAATTTTATAGTGAAAACCTTTGTAAAAAATAAACTTTGTAAACAAAATTATTCATAGGGGCTTTATCCAATAAAATTTGAAATTAGCATGACTGAATTATGTTTGGTCCCAAAAAACTTGAGAGAAAATATAAAGGAAAGAAAACTTAGAAGAAAAATAGAAAGAAAGAAAAATTAAAGGAAAAGAAATAGATTTAAAATCAATAAATCATTTATGTTTTTTTTAAACTCATTTTATTTATTTTCCTTAATTCTATAAAGATTAAATAATTTAAAAAATACTATTTTTTTTTTCATATTTTTCACGTAAAACCAAACATAAAAAAAATCATTTTCCTTAATTTTTTTTTTCTTTTCTTAGTATTTTCACACAAACCAAACATAGCTTACTTGTATTTACATGAAATCTTAGAACATTTGAGTGAAATTAACTTGTCTTATAATTATAGTTTGCTCTTATAATCATAGTGTTGTTGTATCGTATTTCATGAGTATTAAAAATGAATGATGAGACATAACTACTTAAGTGTTTGAGAGAAAGTTTGGGTTCAACTTGAGAATTGTTTTCTAAAATAGTCGGGGAAAACTAGTTTTTGAAAATAATTTAAAAAATAACTTTTATATTCTTTGAGAATTGTTTTCTATGATTTTTAATATATTGTAGACCCCCTTTCAAGAGTCGGGGACTTTTAGTTTTTTTAAAAGGTTTTTATAACATTGGAAGGGAGCCTTCTCATCACCAGCAGCTGGCAGCACCCTAGGCAAGTGGGGGGACCCCTTCCCGACACATGAGACGAGCTGCGTGGACTGGCAGGGAGATGGCGGACCATGCTGGTGGTTGAAGACGATGTGCTCGCTGACGGGTGAATAGGAGAGCCAGTAATGGCTTGTTGAGGAAGACACAAATAGAGGAATAAAAAGGAAAAGCTAGATATCTGAAAAAATGGGGGAGTTGTATGTTTGGAGGGTGGAGGAAGATAGCTTCACGGTTTCAGCAGTTTCGTTGGCATTGGAGGTGGATTTAAGGCGTTTGAAGCTGAACAGGGCTTTACGAGAGAAGGGTATTCTCAGGTATGAATGCAATAGGTTTATTGTTGATTCGGATCCTAGCTATCCCTCTACATTTTCTTGTTGATATTTTGGATATTTGTTGTTTTGCTTGGGGTGGATTGTTGCTTGTTGAGATATAACCTTGAATTCATGTTTGCCATCGTCAATCTTAATATGCTCTGTTTCTATTGTGATTGTGAAATGCCCGAGAACCCCTCCAATATTTGCATTTGATGCTGTTTTTCTCACCTAATAAGAAGGTTCACTGATGATTCATGATGTGAAGCCTCCTTTGAGAACCTTTCTATTTGCTTTCTTCTATGCTTTGTTTTCATGCATTTTTCATTGTTGAGGCCACCTCTGTTCCTGGATCTTGTTCGTTATACGAACTGTGAGAGAGGGAGTTGTTCGTTAGCATGAGGAGGGAGAGAAACAGAGGAGAGGAGAAACTCAGAAGCCTTCTTGTTCATTTCTGCTAGAGGGGAGCTCTCCCAGATCATCCGGAGGGCAAATGAGCTTGGAGAAAATCCATTGACTCCGAATAGTTGTTTTTGCCAAGAATAGCTCGATGACGAGACTGATCTCCACTGCCTCACTCCTACCTATCAGCCACGTGTTTCTGATCACATGTACCAGATCAAGGATATGATAACTCAGATTATCAACAATGATTGTGCATACACAATTAATGGGGATGTGTACTTTGCTGTGGATAAATCCCCAAATTATGGCAGATTATCTGAGCGAAAGCTGGAAGATAACAGAGCTGGTGAACGTGTTGTTGTTGATTCAAGAAAGCGAAATCCAGCTGACTTCGCATTGTGGGAGGCTGCAAAGCCTGATGAGCCAAGTTAGGATAGCCCATGGGGTCCTGGAAGACCAGGATGGCACATAGAGTGCAGTGCAATGAGTGCACATTACTTGACCTTCAAATTTGATATTCAAGGCGGTGGAATAGATTTGATATTTCCACATCATGAAAATGAAATTGCCCAGAGTTGTGCAGTTTGCCAAGAAAACAATGTTAGTTACTGGATGCATAATGGACATGTCACTAACAACATTGCAAAAGCATCAAAGACATTGGCGAATCTCTTCATGACCTAGCAGGTCGAGCGTCGCAAGGCTGTGAAGGTGCTTTATCTCCACTTCAAAATATAAATGGGCCAATACCTTGAAACTGATGTGTGTGAATACGAAGCTGTTCTGGAAAATTTTCAATAGCACGACCCGCCTTTAATGGAGAGAATTGTGGGTTTCTTGCTTGAAAGCGCCATGACTGAAGGTTCTAGGGGCAGAGTCCAATGCATCGAAACATCTCAATAATGTTGTTTTAACTGGCTGGTTGCATCCTTGGATGAAAGTCCATCAGAAAGCCCACCTGTGAAGCAAGCCCCATGAACCCGTCACCACATTTTCTCTCTCTAACCACCACATCCATTTCATACTTGCATGCATGAAGCCCCATGCACAAGGCCACCTCCACCCAGCTCCATTTTCAACCTCCATACCCATCTTACCCTCTTTCATGTTGGGTTGGGTTATTTCTTTCTTATGGAGGAAAGCCCAAAGCCCAAACATTTAAGGCTTCTTAGGCCTTAATGTATAAAAGGAAAGAAGAAATCATTTTCTCTTCTTCTTCTTCATCTTTGCAGCCTTAGGAGGAGAGTAAGAAGAAAAAAGAAGAGAAAGTTAGAGAGAAGAAAAACGTTGATTTCTTTTCTTCTCTTTACTGTCCAGATTTCATCAAACGGCCGATCCCGCTTCGTGTGTGGTCCGATCGACCTGAAATTTGAAGGGGAGATTTTCAACTCATTGATCTCTAATCTGAACGGTGAAGATCGGATTTGGAGTTCCAGAAGGTTGTTGTTTTAGTCCGTGAACAATGCGTCTTTGTTGTTGAATTTCTTCTCACCCAGGCAGTTCTGATCTTCAGCTTTGATCAAGATTAATCCGTGGTCTGATCGAGATGATTTTTGTTTAGAACGTTCTTAACTCATTGATCTTCATTTTTAACGGTGGAGATTGGATTTGGAGTTTGGAACAGTGGTGATTTGTGTCTGGGAACAGTGACTCTGTTTTGGTGAGATCTCTCCATTGTTTTATGCAAGTTGTTTTGTATTTGCCAAGACTAATTGTCTTGAAATATGGCTGATGTAAATCTCTAGTTTCATCTAGAGAGAATTGTGTAACCCATTGATTATATTAGTGGAGGGTTTAAGTGGCCTAAGGGTCCCGTGGTTTTTACTTCTCACATTTGGGAAGGTTTTCCACGCTAAAAATTGTTGGTGTTCATATTCTTGTTGCATTGGGTGAATTGTTGTTACTCTATTAAATTGATTCCTATTAGGTTCTCACAAGAGGGGATAAAATCTGGTTGTGCATTGTTTGCGTTTATCCCATCATTTCATGCCCACAGTACCCATTGCTGGCTGCCCATTCCACTCATCATGCCCGTTTCCTTCAATGATCATACCTATTGTAGCACTTTCACCTCACCACCTTCCCTAACTGCACCACCAATTCTCTTTCTCTCTCTAAGTCTTCATCTCCCAACACCCACTAAACTCATTTTCTTACCGATAATGGAGACACATCCCTACACCAGCTTGAGAACCTTTGCATGCGCTACACCCAAAACGGAGCACCATGGTGTTCGTTTGCTAAAATTCCACATTTCGGAAAGACATCATTGCTGGCATTGATGGAATGTGTATTTTCAATGGGCTCATTGCAACTACCATTGCCTATGGCTTTGATAAGAAGGGTGAGAAGAATGCCACCAACCACACGTTGATTTATATACGAGGACTATGCAATAGGTTATATTTCTAAGTCAACCTACCATGCATTATTTTTTTATATATTGGTTTTCTAAGTGGGATTTTCCAAGGAAAGTTGTTGGGCAGCCCAATACGGCCACTTTTGCATGCCCCATTCCTTTTATTTTATTTTATTATCCTACATGTCAGAATCAAGACTCTTAAAGTTTCAGTTTTCAATTTTTTTTTTCATTCCGTTTTTTTTAGTTCTTCAAAACTCTGACTTTGGACGTAATTTAAAATTCCCTCTTTAAATAATTCTTCAAATTTTCGATTTTCAAATTTAGTCATCTGAAATCCCAATTTTCCAATTTCCAAACTTAATCCTCAATTCCTAATATTCTAATTCTCGCATTTATTCCGTTACTTACTTATTATTATCATTATTATTATCATTTTATTTATTTTATTTTTTTAAAAAAAAAATCCATTTATTGTTTGATTTGATTATCATACATGATTGATTTGTTTTGCTCTATGACATGCATGAGATTATTCTTTAATTGTGCACTAGCCCCCTCTCTTGATGGTGCATGACGGTTCATTGCCCAGGTACGCACTCATTCTCACTCTGGTTAGTCTATATGCATTTTCTGACTCTCATATGTGCATGATTCGCTCTGAGTATTCATTGATTTTCTTGTTGATTGCCATGTCAGCTTCATTTTATTAGTAGAGACTCGACTTTAGGGACTTAGAAGGGTACTACGGTCTTTACCGTACCTTCCCGATAAGTAACCTGACCCCCGAACCCGATCCGGTTTTTCGTAGATCACCTTTTCCAAAATAAAGAGTCACACTTAGAGTTTTCTTTCTTATTTCGTTTACCCTTTTAAAATAAAACAAAAATAAGTGGCGACTCCAAGTCATTTTTGAATAAATAAAAATCATTTTTCAAATAAAAATCAAGCTTGTCATCGAGTGGGAAACACATGAGCCGAAATACGGGGTCCACATATATATTTTATTTTTTTAATATGTTTTGAAAATAACTTTTATATAGTGCTTTATTTTATTTTTTATTTTTTTATCATTCTTCATATTTGGATAATTAGTTTTTTAAACAACCCTTAAAAACAAATGAATACAATTAAAAACAACTAAAAGATGTTCTCTAAAAATATCATGTTTTTTTCTTTAATTATCAAATATATTTTTTTATTTCTTTTATTTAATAGAAAAATATTATCGAAAATAGCTATCAAACAAACTCTTGAACTATTATATTTTGCCCTTTGAAAACAGCTCTAGCCATTACAAAATAATGTTGATCTTCTCACTTCTTATATGGTCTTGAAGGATTCCCATAACACATGTGTGGACCCCGTATTTCGGCTCAATGCGTTTCCCACTCGAAGGCGAGCTCGATTTTTAATTTGAAAAATATTGATTTTATTAAAAAGACTTGGAGTCGCCACTTATTTTGTTTTATTTTTAAAGGGTAAACAAAATAAGAAAGAAAAACCTTAAGTGTGACTCCTTATTTTGGAAAAGGTGGTCTGCGAAAAACCGAATCAGGTTCGGGGGTCAGGTTACTCATCAGGAAGGTACGGTAAAAACCGTAGCACCCCTCTAAGCCCCTAAAGTCGGGTCTTTACTAATAAAATGAAGCAATCATAGCAACGGACGAGTAAATCAATGAGTACCTAGAATAAATCATGCACACGTGAGAATCAAGATATGCTTAGACAATTATCAGAGTGAAAGTAGGTGCGTACCTGGGCAACGAGCCACCATGCGCTACCAAGAGAGAGGTTAGTGCACAATTAAGGAATAATAGCATACATGTCAGAGAGCAGGATAAATAAATCATGTATGATAACCAAGTCAATCAATCAATTATAAAGTCACTTATGTAGGGCCCCCCACCAAAGCCCGTTTATTTTTGCATGAATTAATTTCATAAAATCCATTATTCGGAATTACGGGACTGAATCTATGCTTATTTCAAAACATTTTAAAAAACAGAAGAGTTGTGAAAATTGCTTGCTAGAAAGAAAGATGACAGCAACATTTTATTGGAAATGGGACTCTTTGGTGGTCTTAAAAACTCTAAGGATGAAAGATAGGATGCTTTGAAATGGTTTAACAAAAGAAGTTATAAAACGAGGATCCGGACATGTCTGACGAGGGAAGTTGAATAGCCCCCCTCTCCCATCCGGCGTCAGGTGTCGGATGTGAGACATCTGGAGAAGGTGGAACGTTGGCCGGACAGGATTCCGGATGTGAGACATCCGGAGAAGGCGGGATGTCGACGGGCAAATTCCGGATGAGAGACATCCGGAGAAAGGTAGAAATGGCGGCGGACAGATCCCGGATGTGAGACGTCCGGATAAGGCGGGAATGTCGGCGGACAGATTTCGGATGAGAGACATCCGGAGAAGGTGGGATGGCGCCGGGCAGATCCCGGATGTGAGGAATCCGGATAGGACGGAATGTCGACGGGCAGATCCCAAATGAGAGACATCCGGAGAAAGGTAAGAATGGCGGCGGACAGATTCCGGATGTGAGGCATCCGGAGAAAGGTGGGATAACGGTGGACAGATCCCGGATGTGAGACATCCGGATAAGGCGAGAATGTCGGCGGACAGATTCCGGATGAGAGACATCCGGAGAAAGGTAGGACGCAGCCGGACAGAATTCCAGATGTGAGGCATCTGGAGAAAGGTGGGATGACGGTGGACAGATCCCGGATGTGAGACATCCGAATAAGGTGAGAATGTTGGCGGACAAATTCCGGATGAGAGACATCCGGAGAAAGGTAGGACGCGGCTGGACAGAATTCCGGATGTGAGGCATCCGGAGAAAGGTGGGACTTTGGCCGGACAGGATTCCGGATGTGATACATCCGGAGAATGTGGGACTTTGGCCGGACAGGATTCCGGATGTGAGACATCCGGAGAAGATGGGACGTTAGCCGGACAGAATTCCGGATGTGAGACATCCGGAGAAGGTGGGATGTTAGCCGAACAGAATTTCGGATGTGAGGCATCCGGAGGAGGTGGAATGTCGGTCGGATAGGATTCCGGATGTGAGGCATCCGGAGGAGGTGGAATGTCGGCCGGACAGGATTCCGGATGCGATACATCCAGAGAATGAATGAGAGGAAAATGGGTGTGACGACCTAGAGAGAGAGAGAGGTGGATAGATGAACGATGGGTATGGTGGATAAGGAAAAAAACATGGGGATCAGATGACGACACGCCTGCACGAGAATAGAGACAGGGGTCATGTAGAGTGAAGACATGTGCATGGACATAAACACAATGGGCAGGCCACCAGCAGACGTGCCTCCACGTCTAGTCGACGAATATGCCTAGTAGCATGCAACCTCGGGTGTTTGCTGACTATGAAAGCTTGGAGAAAACTGAAAAGGTCTGTTCTCAGTGAGTTAAGATGAAAAAGACTCGTCAGAATAGGGCATAATACACAGCAAAATCTTCCAATATTTAATCAATAATCACCAAAACAGAACAACCCAACAAGCAGAAATGAAAAATCACTGAGAATCAGACCTGGACAATATAAAAAATGGAAAATATACAAAAAAAAAAAAAAAAAAACGAATGGTCATACCTGGAAATCTTCCTTCTCAGCTCTGTGTCCTGGACCCCCCAGCAACTCCACGCTCCTTTGTTCTTAGCTTCTTCTTCAAGTTCAACCAATACTCCTTTCCTCTCTCGAACTCCCAGAAAAACCCCTCTCTCCTTTTCCCATGCTATACTCTCTCCTCCCATTTTTCTCTTTCCTGGTGTCTTCTCCTTTTCTTACCCCCCTCTCCGTGAATGTCCTCCTACCTTCTGTTCTTCCTTGGTGTCTTCTCTTGCAAGCCACTATTCTGCACTCCTGTTCACTGGTCAGCCAGCATGGCTTGCCTAACCACTACAATGCTGTCACCTCCAACGATCTCTGCCACAGCCACCTTTTCTGCACCACTCGTTCTACAGCCCCTTTTTCTTCTCTCTCATCCGCGCCCCCTGACGGCCTGCGGGACCCCCTTCCAGAAAGTCCCTCCACGTGTCAAAGTCCTACTGCAACTTCAAAAAGCGAGGTCGATTCCTTATGGCCACTAAGGATGTGACACGTGGCCCGTTGGGATAGTGACACTTGGCTAAAAATGTGATATGCAAAAACAAATAGAGAAAAAGTGACCCATGCCTAATGGGGGTCTACAACATGACATCACCTTTTTAGAGGTTTTGCATTTAGAGTGCATTTGACAGTAATTTTAGAAAACTTTTTTTGTTTTACCTTTTTTAATTCTTAAAATATACTAAATTTTAAAAGTATGTTTGATAGTGATTCTAGAAAATGTTTTTAATATTTCTAATACTCCGGAAATAAAATTTTTATAGTATTAAAAAAGTTAGAAATACTTAATAAAATTATTATCAAACACACTCTAAGTGTTAAAAATGTTATAAACATTTTCTAATACTTATAAAATAAATTTTTTCTAGTTTTAAAAAAAATTAGAAACACTTCTTAAAATTATTATTAAACGCACTCTAAATATAAAAAAATATTAGAAACATTTTCTAAAATTACTACCAAACAAACTCTTAGTCAATCAAAGATTACAATTTAATATGATGCGAGACCAATATTTGTGTTGAAAGTAAAATATAATAAGCTAATATGATATAAGCACAAAAATGAATGTAATTTAGTCAAAATCTTAATTTATAAATATAATTTTTTTTTTAATATAAGTCTAATTTTCATTAAAAATGTTTAAAGAGAAATTAATATGGATACCTAGAACATGTAATGGAGAGTGGTATACTGAGGATTTATCCAATTACTTTAGATTGGTTATTTTATAAACATTTATTTAGGAGTTTCTTAGTGTATATTTTGTGTTAATAAAAATATTTTTTTTTTATAATTTTATTTCTATTTAAGAAGGTTATGTTTGGTTTTAGAAAAACTTGAGGGGATATGTAATAGAGAGAAAATAAAAAAATAGATTTAAAATTAATAAATTATTTTTATATGTTTTTAAACTTATTTTACTTTTTTTTTCATTACATAAAAATTAAAAAATTTAAACATATATAAAATTCTAATTAATTTTAATTACATTTTATTTCTTTCGTTTTTTTAATAGTGAAATAATGTACAATAAAACTTTTTTTTTTTTTTTCTCTTTAGGGCATGTTTCATACGAGGGAATGAGAAGTGAGAATGAATGTCTCATTCTTTTTCTCCCACTCGATGACGAGCTCGATTTTTAATTTGAAAAATGATTTTATCTACAAAATCAAAAATGACTTGGAGTCGCCACTTATTTTTGTTTTATTTTTAAAGGGTAAACAAAAAAAGAAAGAAAAACTCTGAGTGTGACTCCTTATTTTGGAAAAGGTGGTCTGTGAAAAACCGGATCGGGTTCGGGAGTCAGGTTACTCATCGGGAAGGTACGGTAAAGACCGTAGCACCCCTCTAAGCCCCTAAAGTCGGGTCTCTACTAATAAAATGAAGCTGACGTGGCAATTGATGAGGAAAACAATGAATACCCGGAACTATCATGCACATATGAGAATCAAAGCAAGAATATAGAAAGACTAGAATGGGAATAAATACATACCTGGGCAATGAGCCATCATGCGCTATCAAGAGAGAGGGTTAATGCTCAGTTTAAGAATAATAGCATGCACGTCAGAGAGCAGGATAAATAAATCATGTATGATAACCAAGTCAATCAATCAGATCAATCAATCGATCATAAGATCATGTATGTGGGGCCCCCACCAAAGCCCGATTATTTTTGCATGGACCAAACCCATAAATTCCACTATTCAGAATTACAAAATTTGATTCTTTACTTATTTCAAAACATTTTTAAAACAGAGGAGGTGTGAAAATGCTTGCCAGAAAGAAAGATGACAGCAAAATTTTATTGGAAATAGAACTCTTGGGTGATCTTAAAAATTCTAAGGATGAAAGATAGGATGCTTTGAAATGGTTTTAGAAAAAAAAGAAGTTATAAAACGAGGATCCAGACATGTCTGACGGGGGAAGTTGAATAGCCTTCTTCTCCCATCCGGCGTCAAGCGTCGGATGTGAGATATCCGGAGAAGGCGGAACGTCGACCGGACAGAATTCCAGATGCGAGACATCCGAAGAAGGTGGAACGTCGGCGGACAAAATTCCGGATGTGAGGCATCCGGAGGAGGTGGAATGTCGGGGGGACAGAATTCCGGATGTGAGACATCCGGAGAAGGTGGGACGTTGGCCGGATAGGATTGTGGATGTGAGACATTCGAATAAGGTGGGGTGTTGGCCGGATAGGATTTCGGACGTGAGACATCGGGATAAGGTGGGATGTTGGCCGGATAGGATTCCGGACATGAGACATCCGGATAAGGTGGGATGTTGGCCGGATAGGATTTCGAACGTGAGACATCCGAATAAGGTGGGGTGTTGGCCGAATAGGATTTCGGACGTGAGACATCCGGATAAGGTGGGATGTTGGCCGGATAGGATTCCGGACGTGAGCTATGTCGCACGCCGCAGGGGGGAGAGAGCCACGTGGCATTTTTTTAGGGAGGATCCCGCAGGTAGGTGAAGGTTTAGAGAGAGAAATGAGTTTGGTGGTATGGTTAAATAGATGTACACACGGGTATGGTAGAACATGGTTATGAGTAGCATGAAGGATGGGTATGGGTTGTATGGATATGGAAGCTTAGGTGAGTGGTTTTAATGGATATGTGAAGGAGTGAAGGATAGCATGCACCCGTGAGACTCCATGTAAGTGAGGGAGTGGGATGGAGAAAGAATGAGAGGAAAATGGGTGTGGTGGAGGATGCTTGATTTCTGCAAGCTAATGAATCTCCTCTCCAGAAAATGCCAAGAATAGAGGGGAAAAGCAAAGAAAAAGAACAAAAAAAAAAAAAGAATAGAGCAATGCACAAGGGGAGATAATACCACTAAAAACCAAGCTCTGCATCACGAAGACCAAAAGAGCTTTCAAAAGAGTCTGGTGGGAGGATCTCAATGAACTTAACACTCAAACACATAATACATCCAACATGCAGCTCATACGGGAGAAAACAAAAATCAAATAAACAAAAGTCAGAAACAGGGTTACCTCTTTAGGTAAACAAAGCAATCATCTGAATATCAGCAAGAAACGTAAGGTGATCCTAAAAAGAAGATAAGATAAAGTAAGATATAATCAAACTTGACTGATTCTTCTCCTACCTCTCCAAAAAATGCTTTCCCCCTTACTCCCTCTGTCTTCTTCTCCAGTCGTTCTCTCTTTCTTTTCCCCTAGCCCCTTTCTTTCCTTTTGTGTCTCCTTCTCTCTCGAACTCTCAGAAAAACTCCTCCGTTTTTTTCCTTTCTTCGTGTCTTCCTTCGCAAGCCACTCTTCTGCCTTCCTATTCACCGGTCAGCAAGCATGGCTTGTCCAACCACTCTCTCTGCAATGTTGTCCGCCTGCTGTAGCCGACATCCAGCCCTCAGCTTCCTGGCTGCCTATCCCATCTGGCCGGGATTCATGGTCAGAGAGGGGGGTCCCCCTCACGCTTCAAAAGAATAATCCAAACTCCACTCTAACAGCCCAAAAGCTCTTCTGAATATTCTCCAACAAGTGTCGCTTTCTCATTCGTCCATCAACTCCACTAAGTTGATTCCACAGCAACCAACCAGGAGGCGACATGTGGCCACCCGGGATAGTGGCACTTGGCAAAATTGAGCTATTGAAAAACGAGCCCCAAATGGGGGTCTACAATGAGATTCCAATTCACCCAAATTAGAAGGTATTTGATTCCATGTGCAAGTTATTTTTTAAAATATTTTAATTTTTTTTTTTGAAACTAGATCAATTATTTTTAAAATAATTTTTTATTTTGATTTTGTAAAAATAAAAAATTGTAAATTTAATTTATAGAATGTAAACTAAATTCATTTCACATCTTATTAAAAATAAAAATAATTTTTTAATTACAAATAAATAGTTTTTAATAAAATATGGATATTGATATTATAATAAAATCATAAATTATATTTTTTTAAATATTATAAAATATAGATATTAAAATTAATTGATTTGCTTTGTTAAAAATAAATAATAAATATTCAAAATTAATAATAGTTAATACTATTATATTTTAAACTAATATAAAAACAAATAAAATTTAATTTTTTAAGGTATAAATAAGTCAAATTTTTTTACAAAGATAGTATTCTGAATTATTTTATTTAATCTATAATTAATTAGTCAATTATTTGAATTTTAAATTATTCTTAAAAATGATAAGATTTATTAAAGAATTTAAAGTATTTAATTATGTATGTTATTATTTATATTCGTAGCATATTTTTTTGCAAACCGAGAGATTGTGGTTTAAACTCTTTCGTCAGCCGAAACGACGCCGTCTTGCACTGCATCAGGTAGCCCTAACCCTAGGCCCTTTCCTCGTTCTGCTGTTTGACTTGTTTCTCAGCAACAAAACATTGCAACGAAAAGAAAAGAACAAAGAATTTTTCTGATTGTTAGGTTTGATTGCAGATGAATTGAGCGAAAATGTTTAAGAACACATTCCAGTCAGGGTTTCTATCAATTCTATACAGCCTCGGGTATGTTTCTTGCATTATTTATTTATTTTTTAATTCAAATTCTGCAGCTCTTCAAAGCTCTGATTTTTTTTTTCCCCGATTTTTTTTGGGGTATTATAGGAGCAAGCCTTTGCAAATTTGGGATAAAGAAGGTGAGTGGTTCTTCTTGTCTTTACCGGTGATACTGTTCATATTCATGCTATTAGAATGGGGGATTTGGGGGAAAGTAAAGGAATTGGGAAGGAATTTCTAGGAATTCGAGTCCGTGTTAGATTTTTGGAAATTTCGATTTTTGGCAATTCAAAATTCTTGCACTTTGCTATCATTTTTGTGCAAAAAGAGTTAATTGGAAATTCTTCTGTGTTTTTGTTACTATGATAAAGGAAATGAATTCCAATTCTCTCTCTCTCTCTCTCTCTCTCTCGCATTAACTAACTTTCTTTCTTTCAATATTTTTCTCAATGGATTGTTAGTTGTCAGATGAATTTCCTCATTCTGTTGGCTTTTTATCCCTTTTCGTCCCTATTAGAAAACTTATCATGCATGGAAAAGAAATGATAAAAATCTATTTTGCATGAAATGAGCTTGAAAATTTTTGCAAGTTTCTTTTGTGTAGGCAATAAGTTGTTTTATTTTTATAAATCCAGTTGTTATTTTGATTGAAGTCAGAGAAGAATGTAAGAATTATATTTTTCTCACCTTGTTTTTTTATTTTATTAATTGTGGAAGGCATTCTAGATAGGGTGAAGATGTTTAGTTCGATAATTTATGCCTTGAACGTGCTGGTATATAAATGTGTAAGGATTCTATTGACAACCAAAGAATTGTGGGAAGAGAGATATGTTGAGGCATCTAGAGGTAGAGTAATGAAAAGTAGATAATCACATGCACACACAGAGAGAAAGGGGGGGAAAAATATTTGCTTCCCATCAGTGCCTTGAACTGAAAAGTTTCAATCCAATATAAACATAGTTGGGTCTTAGGTGCTAAGTAAGACAGGGGGTTGCTTTGTGCTAGGTAATCAAGGAAGGAAGTGCCCTATTTTTCTGGATTCAACAACTAAAGCTTTTAGACAACTTAGTGATAACTAATTTTCAATTCGAAGCAGCCAAAGGTTGTATTTATGAAAACTTGCCTAATGCATCTAGAGCTTCTAAATTGCAAAAACATTTCATTAAAGTAAATTTTAACTAACCTTACCTTTTGTTCCCTTAAAGTGGTATTTATCATGTGGTGTCCATGATGGACCAGTGGTACCCTGGGCTTTGTGAATTTTCACCACACCACCTTCATCATGACATTCATGAGTGCTCCCCCCGCCTCATTGGTGCTCTCCCATCATGGTTGCCATGGGCTTTGTTGTTCGTATTTCCCTTTTAGCCTTTTGGTATCCTTTGTAGCTTGTATACTTTCTGTTTCCTGCTTTGCACCCTCTGTTTCATTAGGTGCATCTTAATAAATTCATTTTTTCCAGTCAATTTCTCTTTTTTTTTTTTTTTTTTTTAAAGACAAAAATAAAAATAATATATTTTGTTAACATATAATTACCACTTGAACTCAGATTATGAAACCTGTTCCCAATTCTCTAAGTGCAACTTGATGTTAAAGCTTCTGCAAGTTCAAACTTCAATTTGGTTTGTGGGTTACACTTGGGTAACCTTTTCCTATGAAGCATTCCATGTATTAAAGGGAAAACATATTTTATCTATTTCAGATGATATGCTTTTATTGGTGTTGTGCCTTTAAGTTATTTGATTTGATGATGACACAAGTATTTAATTTGTCAAATCAAATGTGCAAAATCCTTTTCTGGATTTTTTGCAGTTGTCAATGGCCAGATAAAACGAACTCAAGATGAAGATATACACTCCAATGTCCTTGAAATAGTTGGGTTAAATGTCCAATCCATATACATTACATGCCCAGCAGATCCTGTTGCAACACTTGGTATAAAGCTACCAGTCTTGGTTATGATTGTAAAGAATCTAAAGAAATATTTCACGCTTGAGATTCAAGTGCTGGATGATAAGAATGTCAGGCGACGTTTTTGCGCTTCTAATTTTCAAGTGTGTAAGTCTGCCCAATTGTTTTAATACTGTGCTATTTTCTCTTGATTTTCATGTTGTGACAAGAATTTTCACTTGACAGGATCTTATTAGATTAATTTAGTCTTTAAGGAATATTCTATTATTAGCAGCATGAATTATTTAAACCAAATGATCGATTGCTAAGAAATTAATCCTAGGAAGACATGTGATCAATTATATTGGCTGGATACTATGGTTTCCCAACACCATCAACTGATATACATATAGCCTTTAATTGAGGTTCTCCTATTTGTTTGGTTTCTAATAAAATCTCATGAATAGCCCTACCATTGTTTGGTTTGGTTATGCTATAAAAATTGTAATCTATGTATTTTCCTTTTCCATCTAAGATTAGCCAATCTCCCTTGAGTTCCCATATGCTTCAAAGTTCAAAACAAGTGGCTGTCCATGTTATCAGTAACATTTTTTCTTAAGCATCATACCAAGAGTTTTATGTACCAAATAAATGTCTCATGTGCCCTTTATTTGACCTTTGGTTTTACTGAGATGGCATGCTTGTCTTAAGCTTTAGTGGAGTTTGGAAGGACATGTTTCTGTTCCAGCTGGCATCCACAATGGGCTGATAAGTGAGTAGATGGAAAACTTAAGGTGTTAAGACTTAAATATGTTTGTGCTTGCTCTTTTGTTTCCCTTGGAGATGTCACCAGATAGCTTTTACTCTTGTTTGTGAATCCCTTGAGATTGTCCACAATGATAGGTGAGGAAACCTGTACACACAAGCACTGGCAGTCTAGCATACCCCCACATCAACCACACTCACATACGTATTTTTTATGGGCACAAACACACACATGCAGGAGTATGATAAAGAATTCAACTCATGACTTTTATGAACGGTCTAGAATAGTTCAGTTTCTCTATTCAAGCAGTTGAATAGAACTGGCCTCCATATCTGAGTGGTATCTCATGGCTCCCCACTAGGGAAAGGCTTCGGGTTCTACTCTTGGGAAGGTGGTCTTGGTCTATGGGGTAGGTAAATGGGTTCTCTAGTGCTAAAAAGGGTGGGGAGTGAAGAGCTGTCTTCCATGTGTTGTTTATGTTTACTGAAAGAGAACTTTATTCTAGTATTATTCTATGAATGCTAAGATATTTGGTGGAGGTATTATAGCCATTATTGAACGATGGAAAAGCAGGGTGTAAGATGATAGTTGTATATTTTTACTGCAAAAAAAGTATGTGTTGGCAAATGTTCTTGCTTTAGTAGTTAGGTACCGAAATATGAATTGGGCATGGTGATTTTGTGATGTGCAATCCCCATTCATATTGAAGAAATTATATAGCCATAGTTTTAAAAGGAGCACTTTAAGTGTACCTAGGCTCAAGGTGCAACTACTTCCTAGTTATAGCTCCTCGCTTGCCAAGACATGCGTCATATTGAAGAGGGGCTTTGTCAACTTTCCTCTTCCTTTTTAAAAACTTTTATTCATGAAATTTTTAATTCTATATTGAAATTTATATAATTTCATTACTTTTTTGTTTAATTTTTGGAATCTTAAATTTTTTATTAATAGGATTAGATTTTGAATTACATTTTATAAAATTGATATGCATCCCATGTTGCATTTCACTTCACTCAGGTGCGTGTCTCTGTTGTGCCTTATGCCTAAGCTGTAGTAGACTTTTGTGCCTTTTAAAACTGCATATAGCAACATAAGTAAAAATGATGCAAGTATGAATTTGGTTTTTTATGCTATAGGCTGTGACTCGAGTGAAGCCATATATATGCACTATGCCATTGAGGATGGATGAGGGATGGAATACGATCCAGTTGAATCTTGCTGATTTTACCAGAAGAGCATATGGAACCAACTATGTTGAGACATTGCGAGTTAAGGTTCATGCAAATTGCCGGCTGAGAAGGATTTATTTCTCTGACCGCCTTTACTCAGAAGAGGAACTCCCACCAGAATTCAAACTGTATCTCCCAATGCAGGTACCATAGCCAATCACCTGCTCAATAACTATAAACTTGGCTTTTACCACCTTCTCATTAGCTGTCAATAACTATAAATCACTTTTGCTGCAGAAAGCATGATGAGTCTCAGCAAAACAATCACTTTTGGAAGAGCTGGCCATGGTTGATATTCATGTTTTGTGCATTTCCTTTGAGTCAGTCAACTGGTTATATCCAAACTGCTCTCTGTGACTTCAGAAAACATGAATCGCTTTTGCTGCAGAAAGCATGATGAGTCTCGGCATAACAATCACTTTTGGAAGAGCTGGCCATGGTTGATATTCATGTTTTGTGCATTTCCTTAGAGCCAGCCAACTGGTTATATCCAAACTGCTCTCTGTGACTTCAGAAAACATACAGTAATGTATCAAACCCCTAGATCCATTTTGTGGTGGTTAAAAAAAGTTTATGTTCAGCAGCTTATTTGACAGCAGGGAATGGGAAGATGGAACCCAGACTAAAGTACTGTAGCTATTTTTCTAGATCCCATAACCTGTACCTCTTATTTATACCATCTACTTACGAGTTCTTCGATATATTGTTTTGATATTAGTGGCTTCCAAATGGATACAACTCCCAGGGTTCTACAGCAAGATTGTTTTATTGATTGATTTAGAAGAGTTAAATAAGGGGCAGGTAGTGTGCATGCGTTTAAGGGAGAGGGTTTTTTTTTGTGCTATCTTAATGGTTTGGGTTCTTTTGTAAGATGGTGAGTTGTTCTTCTCTGTATCGCTTCTTTAGCGCCTGTTTTGCAATACATAAAGGGGGAGGGGGAGGGGGGAATAGGTAGTGTGCAACTGAATGGGTTTCTATTATCTACGGAATAAAAAAAGGTTATTTTGCATTTTTTTTTTTTTGTTGAGAAGGAGCGCATACCAAAATCCGCTTGTTTCTTCTTAATTAGCTTCACCTCTACACTTGTCCTAATAAATGTCCCTCGTAAATATCTACACCAATAATAAAAGGGGTTATTTGACCAAAATTATATTAAAAACTTAAATTCTATGTTGGATAAAAAAAAATACCTTCGAATAATTTGTTTGAACTTTTTAGATAAAAAAGTTTAAAAATAAAAATGTTAATAAAATTATATGTACAACTTTTAATGCATAAAGGTTATTTGATCAAATTTGGGTGTTATTTTATTTCTTTTAATCAAATATTTCTTATAAAAAAAATCATCAAAAATTTGCAAAATTTTACCTACTGACAAGCATGAAAACTAAAATGGGGTTGACTCATTAAGTGGTGAAAAAATCAATGGGATTTTGGGAAATTTTCTAAAGGAAATAACCACAAAATGGGTTGAAAAGAATGGAACCGTAGCCACTTTTAAATGGCCTTGCTACCATCCTATGCTTTCATACGAATATTACCACCTATTTAGCATTATTATTATTATATCGTGTCCCTGCATACACTGAACGCCCACTCCCACCAGCACCCATGTGCTGGCACCGGAATCCAAAGCCATCTTCACAAACTGCTTCACACCCATCTGCTTCTTCTTCACTTCCTTCTCATCCCTCTTTCTCTGCAATCTGCATTTTCCCTTCAAACAAACCCATTTCCCATGAAGGTCGTTGGAGAGTTGCTTCTTTTTGCCGCCTTTCTTGTGCTGTTTGATAAGTTGGCCTCCGCTGATTTCCACGACTTTGCCGCCAACACCACATTCATTCTCAACTCAGCCAATGGAAGACTCAACTCTTGAGTTGAGTGTTCATGATGTGCTCAACGACGCCGTGGAGAAGCAGATTACGAGTCCCTTTTGTTGAGATATTAGGAATGCTTTCCTTATATCATTATTTCCTTATATCATTTAGTGTTTAGATATTAGGAAAGTTAAGATATTATGAATATTGAGATATTAGGAAATTTGAGATATTAGGATATTAGTTGTTATTTCCTTATATTAATCTTTCCTTGTATCATCCTTTCCCATTCTTAGAATGGTGATTACCCTCTATATATACTCTGTACATGAACGAAATAAAGTATGAATGAAAAACTATCATTCATCAATTTGAAGATGGTATCAGAGCCAGGGAACTGAAATCCTGGATATTTTGCCGTAAGGCTAACAATTGTCCCTCCTTTGTGAGAGAGAAAAAAAAAATGAGTGAAAAAAGGTACTATTGTTTTTCAATCTGAAGGTATTTTCAATCCAGGAATTATTTTGACTGAATCAAACTATGACGTTTGGTCGCAACTCGTGGAGATGCATATTGCCGAACGGGAAAAACTTTCCTACATCCAAGTGTGCAGGAAGCCTTAGTTGATCCAAGGTGGAAAGCAAGATTGGTTAGCCGATATCCTCACCAAAGCTGTCTCAAGTCAAGTATTCTCAAAATTTTTTAGACAAGTTGGGCATGTGTGACATCTATGCACCAACTTGAGGGGGAGTGTTGAGATATTAGGAATGCTTTCCTTATATCATTATTTCCTTATATCATTTAGTGTTTAGATATTAGGAAAGTTAAGATATTATGAATATTGAGATATTAGGAAATTTGAGATATTAGGATATTAGTTGTTATTTCCTTATATTAATCTTTCCTTGTATCATCCTTTCCCATTCTTAGAATGGTGATTACCCTCTATATATACTCTGTACATGAACGAAATAAAGTATGAATGAAAAACTATCATTCATCAATTTGAAGATGGTATCAGAGCCAGGGAACTGAAATCCTGGATATTTTGCCGTAAGGCTAACAATTGTCCCTCCTTTGTGAGAGAGAAAAAAAAAATGAGTGAAAAAAGGTACTATTGTTTTTCAATCTGAAGGTATTTTCAATCCAAGAATTATTTTGACTGAATCAAACTATGACGTTTGGTCGCAACTCGTGGAGATGCATATTGCCGAACGGGAAAAACTTTCCTACATCCAAGTGTGCAGGAAGCCTTAGTTGATCCAAGGTGGAAAGCAAGATTGGTTAGCCGATATCCTCACCAAAGCTGTCTCAAGTCAAGTATTCTCAAAATTTTTTAGACAAGTTGGGCATGTGTGACATCTATGCACCAACTTGAGGGGGAGTGTTGAGATATTAGGAATGCTTTCCTTATATCATTATTTCCTTATATCATTTAGTGTTTAGATATTAGGAAAGTTAAGATATTATGAATATTGAGATATTAGGAAATTTGAGATATTAGGATATTAGTTGTTATTTCCTTATATTAATCTTTCCTTGTATCATCCTTTCCCATTCTTAGAATGGTGATTACCCTCTATATATACTCTGTACATGAACGAAATAAAGTATGAATGAAAAACTATCATTCATCAATTTGAAGATGGTATCAGAGCCAGGGAACTGAAATCCTGGATATTTTGCCGTAAGGCTAACAATTGTCCCTCCTTTGTGAGAGAGAAAAAAAAAATAAGTGAAAAAAGGTACTATTGTTTTTCAATCTGAAGGTATTTTCAATCCAGGAATTATTTTGACTGAATCAAACTATGACGTTTGGTCGCAACTCGTGGAGATGCATATTGCCGAACGGGAAAAACTTTCCTACATCCAAGTGTGCAGGAAGCCTTAGTTGATCCAAGGTGGAAAGCAAGATTGGTTAGCCGATATCCTCACCAAAGCTATCTCAAGTCAAGTATTCTCAAAATTTTTTAGACAAGTTGGGCATGTGTGACATCTATGCACCAACTTGAGGGGGAGTGTTGAGATATTAGGAATGCTTTCCTTATATCATTATTTCCTTATATCATTTAGTGTTTAGATATTAGGAAAGTTAAGATATTATGAATATTGAGATATTAGGAAATTTGAGATATTAGGATATTAGTTGTTATTTCCTTATATTAATCTTTCCTTGTATCATCCTTTCCCATTCTTAGAATGGTGATTACCCTCTATATATACTCTGTACATGAACGAAATAAAGTATGAATGAAAAACTATCATTCATCAATTTGAAGACCTTTGTCAAACTCTGGGTTTCTGACCTTCGAAACTTGGCCTATGATTGAGCTTAATCACTTTATTCCTCACAACTTCTTGCATATGAGGATTCAATGTTCTTTAAGGTTGGTCAATAACATTAGCTCCTTTGTCCAATGATGTGTATATATCAACGGGCTTATTGCTTTCAAGTTTTCAATTCACTGACCTATGGTTTTTTAATAACTTCTTAAAGTTTTCATCAGCTTCACTTCTTGTTCAACCTTAAGCGTTATAGGCATAATAACCGATTTGTTTTAACTAGACACATTTCAACTTATACTAGAGGGACTGGGAAGTTTCACAATCAACTCAATTTTTGTTTGTCCTACTTCAATTCTCCTTTCGAAATTATATCATTTATATGAAAACATCCATTTCACTTTCTGACAATTTGGAAAACATATTGATCATGCACCTTTTAAAAGTTATAGAGCCATTCCATAACCATAAAGGTATCTTTCTATATACATATATCCCAAAAGGAGTGAGAATAGTTTTTGCCCAATCCTTCAGAGTTATGCCAATTTTAAAATATCTAGAATAACCATCTAAGTAATAGAAATGATATCCTACTACCTTTCTACTGTTTGGTAAAGGAATGGTAGAAAACAATAGTCCTTCCAAGCTATTGTACTATACTTTTGTAATCAACCCATACCCTCCAACCAATAGTTAGTCTCGTAAGAATGACTTCCTCTTTTTCGTTCGTGACTATTGTGATACCAATTTTCTTTGGCACAACTTAACTCAAACCACCCCCAAGTGTTATAAAAAATAGGGCAAATAATTTTGGGATTAAAGAGCTTAATCACCTTAGCCCTCACAACTTCTTGCATATGAGAATTCAATGTTCTTTAAGGATGGGGAACAATGTTAGCTCCTTTGTTCAATTATGTGTATAGATCAATGTGCTTATTCCTTTTAAGTCTTCAACTGACCAAGGTATAATTTTTTGATAAGTTCTTCGAGCTTTGATCATCTACTCTTCTTGTTCAACCTTAAGCTTTAGAGGGATAATCACCAATTTGTTTTAAAAGACATTCCAACTCATACTAGAGGGATTTGGTAGTTACATAATCAACTATACTTTTGTTTGTCCTACTTCAATTCTCCTTTTTCAAATTATGTCCTTTCTATGAAATCTGAAGAATTTCTGAATTCCTTTATTGATTCTATTCGGTACACACCATACACATATATATACACAAATGACTGAATAAGAAAATATCAATCTAGCTTAATTCTCTCCTAAAAATAGGAAACTGAATCTTAAGGAAATATCCTAAATGATCTCTCCTTTTTTATTCCTAAAATACTTTCCTAAATTAAAATCCTAACTTTGAATGTCAAATTTCAACACTCCCCCTCAAGCTAGAGAATATATATCATATAATCTCAGCTTGCAAGTTAAGTCATCGAAGTTAGGCCTAGGTAAAGCTTTGGTGAGGATGTCTGCGGTTTGGTGCTTGGTAGGAACGTAGTTCAATTTAACCGTCTCACTAGTCACCTTTTCTATGATGAAGTGTCTGTCAATCTCAACGTGCTTGGTCCTATCATGATGTACGGGGTTCTTTGCTATGCTTATAGCTGCCTGATTATCACACATCATCAGAATCGAAGATGAACTCGTTTGTCCCAGTTCACTAAGAACCCTTTTTATCCAAATCCCTTCACAGATTCCCAGTGCTAGAGCTCTGTACTCAACTTCTGCACTACTTCTGGCTACAACTGATTGCTTCTTACTCCTCCAAGTAACAAGATTTCCCCAGACAAAAGAACAGTATCCAGAAGTGGACCGCCTGTCAATGATGTTTCCTGCCCAATCCACATCTGAATATACTTCAATGTCACGATTCTCTGTCTTTCTGAAGAATAGACCTTTCCCTGGTGTCATTTTTAAATATCTAAGAATCTTGTAGACTGCTTCCATGTATTCCTCAATGGGGCTGTGCATGAATTGACTTACAGCACTCACTGCAAAGCCAATATCTGGCCGAGTGCATGAGAGATAAATCAAGCGTCCGACGAGTCGCTGATATCTCCCCCTATCTATCGGTGTACTCTCTTTCTCGATACCAAGTTTCTTCTAACTATCCATAGGAGTATCAATTGGTTTGCATCCAAGCATATCGGTCTCCCTAAGAAGATCGAGTATGTATTTTCTTTGAGAGACTACAATTCCCTTCCTTGATCTAGCCACTTCCATACCAAGGAAATATTTCAAATTTCCAAGGTCTTTAACTTCAAACTCTTCTGACAAATACTTCTTCAAATTTTGTAATTCCTCCATATCATTCCCAGATAGAATAATATCATCGACATAGACTATCAATATGGCCATTTTCCCGGCATGAGACTTCTTGACAAATAGAGTATGATCAGCCTGACCTTGTTTGTAGCCCAGCTTCAAGACTGCTTTTGTGAATCTATCAAACCAGGCTCGGGGAGATTGTTTAAGGCCGTACAAGGATTTTTGGAGTTTGCAAACCTGATTCTTTACCATACTTCCTTCGAAACCAGGTGGTATTTCCATGTAGACTTCCTCTTCTAGGTCACCATTTAGAAACGCATTTTTTATGTCCAGTTGTTGCAAGCACCAATCTTGATTGACAGTCAATGAGAGAAGAATCCTGATAGTGTTCAGTTTTGCAACAGGAGCAAAAGTCTCCTGATAGTCTATCCCATAGGATTGTGTAAACCCTCTAGCTACCAAACGAGCCTTGAATCTCTCGACTGATCCATCTGCTTTGTATTTTATGGTGAAAATCCACTTGCACCCCATGGGCCTCTTCCCAACTGGCAAATCTGTGATAGTCCATGTCCCACTCTTCTCAAGTGCATCAATCTCATCTTGTACTGCCTTCTTCCATTCTGAAATTTTGAATGCCTCTTGTATTGTGTTGGGAACCTGAGTATCATCAAGAGAAGTAGCAAATGCTCTGTAAGATGGTGATAGCTCTTCATACGTAACATAATTCCCAATTGGATGATCTGTACATCTCCTAACACCCTTCCTCAATGCAATCGGCAGAGTAGAATCATCAATGCTGGGAATTAACACCTCTCCAACCCTATCCTCACCTATGTTCTCTTTAGGTAGACTTGAAATGGAGTCAATATATTGGCCACATGTTGCCTGTGATTCGTGCTCTAATTCCTGTCTTCCTCCTCCTGATGTAAACTTGTAAGTTCTCATTAGCAAGTTGTGGGGCTATAGGTTGAATAGGCATGGGAGACTGGATGGTCACGGGAGAAGGAACATTTGTGGGCTGGGCTGGCTGGACTAATGACGGCATGGGTGTAGACAACTCAATGGGCGCGGATTGGGAAGAATTTGGTGACTCTGAGTGAGAAAAAGGTACAGCCTCAAGAAGAGACTCCCAAACTTGATGTTCATTCATGCCCTCCCCTTGAACATGAGATTTGGAATAGAATAAGACATGTTCAAAGAAAGAGACGTCCATGGTGGTGTAAAATCTTTTGTTGGTTGGAGAATAGCATTTGTACCCTTTTTGGGTTGGAGAATACCCTAGGAAAATGCACTTATTGGCTCGAGAAGCAAATTTGCTACGATTTTGAGGATACACATGAACGAATTCCGTGCAACCAAATACTTTGAGTGGTAAATCAGAAGAGGTTGCACGGGTGTGAGGGAATTTTTTTAAGAGAAGTTGACGTGGGGATTGAAAGGTAAGCACTCTGGATGGCATACGGTTAATCAAATAGGTAGCTGTGAGAATGGCTTCTCCCCAGAAATAGTTTTGAACATTAGAGGAAAACATAAGGCACCGGGCAACCTCCAAGAGATGTTTATTCTTGCGTTCAGCCACCCCATTTTGTTGTGGGGTGTCAACGCAAGAACTTATGTGGATAATGCCGTGATTTTGAAGATAAGTACTGAGACTACTAGTAAAGTATTCCTTTGCATTATCTGACTTGAGGACTTGAATTTTGGAATTGAATTGATTTTGAACCATAAGATTGAAGGTTTGAAAAATGTGCTCGACCTTTGACTTTTCTTTCATAAGGAAAACCCATGTTACCCTTGTATGATCATCAATGAATGTCACAAACCATCGAGTGCCAGAAATATTTTTTATTCGTGAGGGACCCCACGCATCACTATGTACTAAAGAGAAAACAGTCGAAGGTTTGTATGGGATTTGAGGATATACTGTTCGAGTATGCTTTGCAAACTGACAAATTTCACAGTGATAAGATGCTGGATTTTTATTGATAAATAATTTGGGAAACAATTTTGCAAGGTAAACAAAGCTAGGATGACCAAGGCGATGGTGTAACATTATAATCTCACTATCTTTATTGACCTTAAAATTTGACACAGAATTGAAAGACTCTAACATACTTTGAGACTGTACGCAACTTGCTTGAGAGACTTGATTTGAGAATTGGCCACATGAGAGGAGGTAGAGCCCGGAACACAGTTCAGCACTGCCAATCATCTTCCCCGATTTCAAGTCCTGAAAAACACATGAGTTTGGATAAAATTTAGTAACACATTGGAGATCACGGGCCAATTTGCTAATGGACAAAAGATTACAATCCAAGTTTGGAACACGGAGAACAGAGTCAAGATACAAGTCTTTAGTAAGTTTTATGGAACCTGTCCCGGCAATTTTTGACTTTGAACCATCAGCAATATGGACGGATGAATGACCATTACTTGGCTTGTAATTTTGAAGAATGGCAGCATCTCCTGTCATGTGATCAGAAGCACCTGTGTCCACTATCCACGGCTTCATTCCTCCTCGATTAGCAGTGAAGGCTATCCCGGTAGTACTGCCACTGCCAACTTGGCTTAATAGTTTCTGTAGCATCTCCATCTGCTCTTTGTTGAATGGACTCGGCTCGGGAACAGATGTGCTCTCAGAGTTGGCAGCCACGTGTGCTCTGCCATCTCTGTCAAACCGTGGCTTTGGTTTCCAATCAGCCGGTTTGCCATGAAGCTTCCAACAAGCCTCCTTATAATGGCCTAGTTTCTTACAATAATCACACCAAGGCCTATCCCGTTTCTGACGATCTCCACCACTACTATTAAATGACCGAGCAGCAAGGGCAGAGGCATCCAATGTTGGGGCAAGTTGCTCTTTGGATCCCAGCATCACTTTCTTTCTACTTTCTTCACGCCTAACCTCTGAAAAAACCTCCCTGAGACTTGGCAGGGGTTTAATGCCCATGATTCGACCTCTAACATCATCCAATTCCCTGTTTAGTCCTAGGAAAAACTTGAATAGTCTCTTTTGTTCCACAATTTGCCTGTATGTTGCTGCATCATCCAAACATTTCCATGAGTGAGTCTCGAATAAGTCAAGTTGCTGCCAATACCTTGTGAATGTGTTGTAATACTAAGTAACTGACTGTTCTCCTTGGCGGAAGTCATGTAGGGCTGATTCAACCTAAAAAAGTTCTAAAGTATTTTCAGAACTTGAGTAAGTTTCTTTGGTTGCATCCCATATGTCCTTTGCAGTCCCAAATAGCAAGAAATTTTCACCTATGTCATTATTCATGGAATTGATAAGCCATGACATGATCATGCTGTTTTCAATCTTCCACTTCCTGAAACCCAGTTCTGTAGTTTTTGGCATGGCTGCTTCTCCAATGAGGTACTCATCCTTTCCTTTACCGCAAATGAACAGCAACACAGATTGTGACCACTATAAATAGTTATGGCCATTTAATTTGTGTCCTGTGATGAGAATAGGAGAGGAATCACTGCCACCAAGGTTTGGAATTTCAGAACTGCTCCCTGATTCTGGTGTCGTGACACTGGATACTTGTGATGATGTCATTCCGTATGTTGTCATGGAGATGAGGAAGACAGCCAAATATGGTTGCTGGAAATTGGGAAGAGAGAAAACCAGAGATAGCGGCCTAATGGAAAAGAAAAACAACCGTGGCACCACTGGAAAGGTAGAAGAACACTTCCCAAGGCACGTGCAGGGATTGGGGTTGAGAAAAAATAGCCAGAGGACGCCGGAAAAACTATTTGGAGGGCCCGCGGAGGCAAAAGAACCCCAAAAGAGGCACGCGCAGGGCTCGGATGGCAGAAACAGGTATGAAGGGTGGCTAGTCGGCGTCAGGCGAGGCTGGAGGAGGAAGCACGTAGTCGAAAAGTGGCTCACGCGTCGGCGCTTGAGATGCAGTCGCTGGCCAAAAAACGCGCGTGGGTGGTTTTCTGGCTCCGATGCTTTGGGAAAAATTGGAGATCTCCTCCAAGCACTCCTTGCGGTGTGGGAAAAAGACGTCGCCGGAAAAGTTCGCCGAAAAAGTCGCCGGCGGTGAATGTTTTCTGACGACGATTCGACCGACCGGAAAGTCGATTCCCGGAATTGATGACACGAGGAAACTGGAAAGAATTAGGTTTTCTCCCTTGGCTCTGAGAATAGGGATTGATGGCCGGAATGAGAGATGGCCAAAGAGAGAGATGGTCGGATTGAGAGATGGCTAGAGAGACTTGGCCGGAATGAATGATGGCCTGAATAAGAGGCGGCCAGAAGGGATTAGGGTTTCAGAAAACTGGCTCTGATACCATGAAGAATTTCTGAATTCCTTTATTGATTTTTTTTTTTATAGGAAACGATAACGGAATATATTGATAAAAAGAAGGTACAATTAGAAGGATGAGAAATCCTCCCACCAAAGAAAAACAAGACTACAAGTAATCAAATATAAGAAATACAACGAGAGAAAAAACAAACGGTCTATTTACACACCGCTAACCAATCAAGTTGTAACACGTTAAGAGGTATCCCCTTAAAAACCTTAGAACAAAAAGCCCATAGAAAAGCCAAAAAACGAATAGAATCCCAAAGATACCCTGAATTCCTTGCTTTATCCTCAAAAATCCTTGCATTCCTTTCCCGCCACACCACCCACATTAACGCGATGCACGCGTCTTGCCATAAAACAACCCCTCTCTTAGAAGATCCGAAACCATTAAAATTAGTAAAAAAAAACATGTCAGAGATGCTCCTTGGGGAAACCCAATCCATCTTTGCTAACTGAAATAATCTGTGCCACAACCCCTTGGTCAAAGAGCAATGGAGGAAAAGGTGATCTACTGTTTCTCCATGCTTCATGCACAACTTACATATGTCGGGACTAAGTGCTTTGTGGGGTCTTCTCAATTGTAGCAAGTCATTAGTATTAACCTTCTTGTGCGCCACCAACCAGACAAAGGACTTGACTTTGAAAGGGACTTGAGAATTCCAGACAAACTTAGTAGGGAACACTGGAGGCGACTCAGAATATTGGGATAAGGCCAGAAAGAAATATTTGACTGTGAAAAGACCTGAAGGAGATAAAGACCATGATCTCTTATCTGGAACCGAAGGAGATATGTGTAGACGATCAAGAGACCGCATAAGGCTTTCTAAATCTTCTATCTCAAGATCAGTAAGATTTCGGCGAAAATTGAAATTCCAAGAGAAAGGACGGGAATATCCGAGAATTGATGAAATATGAGCATTTTTATCCGTGACTACGCTAAGTAATCTTGGATATTGTATTCCCAAAGGTTGATCCCCCCACCACAAGTCATCCCAGAACCGAATTCTATCCCCGTCCCCTACCACAAACCGAGTAAATTTGGAAAACTCTTGGAAGACTAGTGCAATGGCCTTCCAAGGACAACGATGAGACCATCTAACAATATTGTTGACATCCCAACCATTGGAGTGTGATCCATAAATGTTTAAGATAACCTGATGCCACAGAGCTGAACCCTCCCTAGGATATCTCCACAACCACTTCCCTAAAAGAGCGACATTCCTCATAGAAATCTTTCCAAAACCCAAACCCCCTCTCGACTTCGGTTTGCACACAACGTCCCAATTAACCAAATGGTCTCTTTTGCCTTCCCCTACGCCTGACCATAAAAATTCTCTTTGCATTCTCTCAATTTTTGCTGCCACAGAGGCGGGAATCTTAAATAGGGAGAGAAAGTAACATGGCATATGGGTTAAACAAGATTGAATGAGAGTTATCCTACCTCCAAAAGATAAATACACCTTCTGCCACCCATCTAATCTCCTTGATATCCTCTCAATCACAGGATCCCAAAAGCCACTCGCCTTAGGATTCCCTCCCAGAGGAAGACCTAGGTAAAGTATAGGCCACCCAGAAGCCTTGCAGTCAAGCATCTCGGCCAGCCTAGAAAGGTGATTCTGTTCAAGATTAATGTCATAGATGTTGCTTTTGTCAAGATTAATTTTCAAACCGGAAATATGTCCAAACACTAGCAGAACATTCTTAAGCGTCATCATATCCTCTTCTCGAGTACTGGAAAAGAAAATGGTATCATCTGCAAATTGTAAATGGGATACCCTTGTTCTGTTCCTACCCACCCTGAAGCCCTCCAAGACGTTTCTCTCCTCAGCTTTCAATAACATCCTACTCAATACATCTGCCACTATAGTGAACAAAAAAGGTGATAAAGGGTCGCCTTGTCTTAAACCTCTAGATGCCTTAACCCACCCTTTCGCATTACCGTTCACTAGGACTGCATAAGAAACCGAGGACAAGCAACCTCTCATCCATTTCCTCCATCTAAGACTAAACCCTTTCATCTCCAACACATGATCCAAAAAATCCCAACTCACATGGTCATAGGCCTTTTCAAAGTCAATTTTGAATAGAACTCCTTCCTCCCCTGTTCTTCTTTTCTCATCCACTATCTCGTTGGCTATGAGAACTGCATCCAAAATTTGTCTCCCTTGCACGAAGGCTCCTTGAGTGGAATGAATAGTCTCGTGAAGTACCCCTCTTAGTCGCCCTACTAACACTTTGGCTATTATCTTGTAAAGACTAGTGATCAAGCTAATGGGTCTAAAGTCTGAGATTCTCCTTGACATGCTTTTTTTGGGTAACAAAACTATAAAGGAAGCGTTGGTGCTCTGATTGATAATTCCGCTCCTATGGAATTCTGCAAACACTCTCACTAGATCCTCCTTTATCACTTCCCAACAGTCTTGAAACACTGCAATGGTAAAGCCATCCGGCCCAAAAGCCTTATCCCTATCCATCTGAAAAATGGCCTTATAAATCTCTTCTTCAGTAAAGGGGGATTCCAATCTAAGCCTTCCACTCTCCACGATTTTCCAGAAGGACTCGCGTAAAGCTTTTCGAAATACCTTAGGATCTCCTCTTTTATACTCTCTGGATTATTCAACATTAGACCACTTTCATTCTCCAACTCCTTGATAAATTTCCTATTTCGCCTGCCATTGGCCACCTTATGAAAAAATTTTGAGTTGCAATCCCCTTCTTTTACCCATTTCACCCTAGCTTTTTGTCTGCAATGTATTTCTTCTCTCAAAATCAACTCCTCTAGCTCCCCTTTTCTTAAAGCTCTTTGGACTAAAAGTTCATGGGATAGTCCCCCTTCTTGCTCCAAGGAATCAAAGTTAGCTAAAACAGATAATATATCTTTTTTCTTTTTACTTAGCTCTCCAAAAGAAGTCTTATTCCACTCTTTCAATTTGGCTTTAACGAACTGTAATTTCCTCATGAACTTGTGTCCTTCCCACCCATTTCCTTGAAACTCTCTCCACCATCTTCCAAAATTCTCCTTAAAACTAGAATGTTGCAACCACATATTCTCAAACCTGAAAGGCGTTGGTCCCCACTTGAATGGATTGGTTTCCAAAACAATCGGTCAATGATCCGAAGTCCACCTTGGCAGTACTCCTTGAAGACTTTGAGGAAATACTTGTTCCCACTCATTTGAGTACAAGAAGCGATCTAATCTCTTGCATACTGGATTCTCTTGCATGTTTGACCAAGTATATGATGCGCTCCTTAAAGATGAATCTATCAATTCACAATCTCTTATGAAGTCATCAAAATCCTTCATGCTTGGGGTTAATCTAGAACCTCCCAATTTTTTTGAACTTCTCCTTATAACATTAAAGTCACCGCCCACACACCAACGCGGATGAGAGAGCCCAACAATGTCTGAAAGCTCCACCCAAAAATCCTTCCTGAGAGCTGAGTTGTTTGGGCCATAAACTGCAAATAACCACAAAGATTCGCGTCCATCCAACGCGAACTTGATTGAGACCGAAAAAAAGCCTAACACTACCTCCTCCCTACGCAACTTTTTAGAGTCCCATATGACCAAAATCCCACTCGAAGCCCCACTTGCCGGAAGGGCTACCCAATCCTTATTTCTGGTTGACCAAACACTACCCATAAACCTTCTGTCACACTCTTCCTTTTTAGTTTCTTGAATCATCACTACATCCGGCTTTTCTGATCTCAGAAAATCCTTAACCACCCTTCTCTTTTTCTTAGAACCCAAACCCCTGGTATTCCAACTGATTATCTTCATATGAAACTCTCTGACCCTGATCCCGAACCAAATCCAATTGGTCAAACAATCCTGTAGAGCATCTGCTCTTCCTCTTGGAATATACCTTGATATCCAGAGACTTTAAAACCTCACGTACTTTTGCCATTTTCCTAGGGGATAGTCCTTCTATTTGGAACTCGCCCGGAGGAGAGCCCGCAATGCCTCCCAGGTTAACTGCAGCCTGACTGGAAACTGAGAGAGGGTTGACGCTCTTACACATCTAGTTGGGACAAGCAGGCTGGGTCACCTCTATTTCTGAAATAGGGATATCAACAGGAATTTGACCTTTGAAAGCATCGTTGACTTTTTTGAAAAAAAAAATCAGAATTTACTCGATTTTTCGTAGGAGCCAAAGATTGAGAAACTGAAACGGGAAGCATGGGGGTAGAAGGACTCAGAATGGGGACGGAAGGGTTCAAGAGGGAATTAGTGAAGCCACTAGAAGAGGGAATATGTTGCTGGGTAGACTGAAAAAGTGAAGGAGTTACCTCCAGAGACTCCGCAACCATCGAACCACAATTCCCCAACAAGTTAGGCCCTTTACCTCTGGTTTCTGGTGAAGAAGGCATAACCATGACTGCTGAGCCACGAGGAACAAACCCCACTCGGCCCAAAAATCCTTCCATATCTTCGTCAGATGAAGCTTTGTTCGAAATCTCTTCCTTTCTCGACTCCGAAGCCCTTTCCCCTAAATTCTTCTTGTGAATCCTTGGAAATCGAGGAGAAAAAAAAGAGTTTGCACTTAAATCTCTTTTCGCCTGAGATTCGGCACCTGAATCTTCTACCCTTAAGTCCTCTTCGTTATCCACCTTGGTCTTTCCGCGCGAAATGGGCTCGCTGCTGCTCCGTATTCCCCGTCGGTGCTCTGAGCTTGGGGGAAAGAAGGTTGCCCACAGTTTCCTTGAACCTTGCAGCACCTTCTTCTTCGCTAGCCTGCTCAACTGGACCTCGAGGAGTCCGGGGTCTGATTTCCCCTTCTCGTTTGGAGAAAACGAGTCTTCTTCCTTGCGTAACGAAGCCCTAGTCTCAAATGGAGTGAACCCTTCTGGGCTTAGGCCCAACCCCATTGGGCCTTTAAGCTTGTAGCCCGTTGTATTTGCTTTTAGCCCAGGCCTTGCCAGCGACTGGGTCTTCCTCTCACAAGCCCGACAGCCCACATCGTTGATAGCTTCGTCTTCTCCGGCCCACTCTCCTCCTGCTACTTCGATCCCGTCCATCTCATCTGTTTTCAAACGAGACTGTGACGGGAGCTGGTAGCCCTTGTCACATTTGCCGGTTGAGGTAAGCATAGCCTTACCCTTTTCTCCCTCCTTCCTTTGTCTGTTGTCTTCCTCTACACGATATCTCCCTCTCGCCGTTGATCTTCCACTCTCCCCTCGTCTTCCTCCACCTGTCCCCGAGTGAGAAGCGACAGCCACCCGAGTCGACTCACCTTTTTCGCCACCTCTCCTTCTTTCTTCATCTCCGACCACTACGACGACGACTGTAAACACCCAATCCCCATCAGACACTTCTATCAGAGCTGGAAGGATTGCCCTATCCCTCATTGCGATCTTTAACCTCGCCCTGCTGAGATCGAACAGCTTCAACGTGCGCCAATCGATTTCATTTACTGTCCCCCATTGCTCCACAATCTTCTTCAGGTGTACCTCCGACCATAGGTGAAATGGCAGCCCCCGTAATTCGATCCAGCCTTCTCTAAACTTCCCGTCTATTTCCGCGTTCTCCTTCGGCGACCATCTTCGCAACTGGATGATGTTCATTTCCCCAACCTTTATCATCCTCAAATCATGGAGAAATATGGCTTCCTCGATTGTTTCAACAAAGAATACACCATTTCTATCTGAAATGGGTACAACCGTTACAACGCCTTTCTTCCCTAAGCTTCTCGCCACTGATCTTCCAACCTCAGCCCAATTCTCCTTGTCAAACTTGCTTTCACACACCACAGCTCGCGCCCATCTCCCAATTGGAACTAGACCACCTCCTCTTGGTCCTTCATCACTGACTACCTTCGCAAATGATCTGTGCATCGATCCCTCGTAATTGTGAGGCCAGCTTTCCCCTCTTATATTCCTTCCTTTTTCTATTACATTCGGATAAGGGGCCACCAACAAAGACAATAACGCATTTTTTATATTCTCCCAACCTCTGCCCTTGTCACCCTCAGGAATGATCAGAACAGAAGGCTTTCTGTTGGTAGCAAACTCTGAAATCCTAATAAACCTTCCATGGTTGTTGAAGCCAACTTCCATCAGATGCACCCTGCATTTTCCTCTAAATTTTTTGTTGAAACCCATATGACTCTTCAAAGTTAAAGCTTTCGTCAAGTAATCAACCAACCACCCAACAGCTTCCTTTTCAAAACCTAATGCGAAAACAGAGCCTCTACTTATCTCTGTTATCGAGCACCATTCGCCTCCTTGCTCACCTTCCAACCTGATCAGGAAAGTCTTCCTCTCAACCAATACCTTCAACATCCTCCGGTGTTTTTTCCCAAAAAAAACTGTGAAGTTCTTACAGAATAGGCTATTTCAAGAGGTGGATTTTCCATCCCTTTATTGATTTTATTCGGTACACACCATACACATATATATACACAAATGACTAAATAAGAAAATATCAATCTAGCTTGATTCTCTCGTAAAAATAGGAAACTAAATCCTAAGGAAATATCCTAAATGATCTCTCCTTTTTTATTCCTAAAATGCTTTCCTAAATTAAAATCCTAACTTTGAATGCCAAATTTCTACAAAATCTTTCATTACTCTAACAAGTGTGAAAACATATTGATCATGCACTTTTCAAAAGTTTTAAGAACATTCCAAAATCTATGTGCATATATGCTAAAAAGAGTGACTAGTTTTCACCATGGTTTTAAAAACCGGACCGGACCGGCCGGTCCGACCGATCCAACCATCGACCGGTGAACTATCCGGTTCGGTCCACTCAATGAACCGTTTTGATATCAAACCGGCATTGAGCCGTTCAAACCGACGGTTGAACCGTCGAACCGGATGACCCGTCCGGTTTTTTGCAAACCGGTCATAACTTAAAAACAAGATTTTGTTAACTAAGAAAAGGCCCGTTCCAGGCCCAATGCTTACAAACTCAACCCAATAAACCATCTTTGGTCCAAGCTACTAGGCCTAGTCCAATGATAAGATTAAAACACTTTTATTTGGGCCATGTCTACAAGCCCAATTTGCACCATTTTTTATTTTAAAATAACACTTGCATTTGGGCTATGCTTCCAGGCCCAGCTTATTGACTTGTTTGGCTTTAATGCAAGTTGGAAGCTATTTATAGAGCACATGGAGCACCAAAAACTCTTGTCCTTCCGATGTGGGATTGGGAATGAGACTATTAGAGGCCTCTAGAGGGTTGGACGCATGGAAGTTTGATTTTATTTCAAAATTTTATCACATAAAATCTTTAAAAAAATGTAACTATTTAAATTCCTGTTTATTTTTATAATAATTATAAAAATAATATAAATTAGTTAATAGAATAATTTAAAAACAATAAAATACAAAGACAAAAGGATAAAATTAAAATTTTTTCATCTTAAATATATCTTCTTTCTTAAATATTATATATTTCTATTTAATAAAATTTAAAATATTAAACTTTATCATTTAATTTAATATACCAAATATAAAAATCAAACATTATTAAAATTTGTAATTTTATATATTTTTAATTTTTATAATTATTTTAAATTTTAATAATATATAAATTATATATTTATGACGTCACCGGTTCGATAGCGGTTCGACCGCCGGTCCGACCAGTGAACCGTGAACCGGTAACTTTTCCGGTTCGATCACCGGTCCGGTTCTGAAAACATTGGTTTTCACCTAATCCTTTAGAGTTATGCTAATTTTAAAATATCTAGAACAACCATCTAACTGATAGAAAGGATATCCAACTACCTTTTCTAGTGTTTGGTAAAGGAATGGTAGACAACAATAGTCCTTCCTAATCTAATTTACAATTATACGCATAATTTTAAATACATATATATATACAAAAAACCTCAAATAGTAAAATTCAAAATTCTAAGACTCCACTTTAAGCTAGGGAATAGATATCATCCATTTCCACCTTACTTATAATCGCTTGAAATGTTGTGCTCACCAAACTCTTGATCAAAAAATTTGTAAGTTGTCTTCTAGATGATACAAATAAAGTGCAAATCAAACCACTTTCTAGCATTTTCTTTATGAAGTGTCTATCAACTTCAACATGTTTTCTTCGGTCATATTGTTCTAAATTATGAGTAATGTTTATGACTAATTTGTTATCATAGTACAACCCCATTAGTCCTTCTCATTTAATTTGTAGACCCTCAAGAATAATTTGAAGTCATAGTAACTCACAACTTCTTTATGCCATAGCTATAAACTTTGCTTCCACACTAGACCTTGACATAACTAGGCTTTTTTTACTCCTTTAAATCACTAAGTTTCCTCCAAGAAAGGTATAGTAACTGATTTGGATCTCATGTCTACCAATGATTCAATATAGTCAACCCATGTAGACTTCAAAGAATTAATTCATATCTTTTCTCAAGAGAATTTTCATTCCTAATCTTCTTTTAAGATATAGTAAAATTTGATGGACAACTTGTAAATGTACCTCCTTTGGATTATGCATAAATTGGCTCACCATACTCATAACATAGGCAATATTCAGTCTTGTGCGCAACAAATAAATCAATCGTCTCACTAATATTTGATGTACACCTTGATCCGCTCCTTTATCTTTCAATGATGCTTCCTCAAGCTTATGGTTTGCCTTATAAGAGTTTCTACAGGTTTACATCCAATCTTTTCATCTCCTTGAGCAAGTCAAGGGACATTTATGTTGTGATACAAAATATACCTTTTTTTTACCATATCACTTCAATTCCCATAAACTTCCTTGCAAGTCATTGTCAAAATGCCTCTTTTTCTTTTAGATCATTCTTTTTCACGGTTATGTCATCAACATACACCAATATTCCTATAACTCCCCCTGAATTAAATTTTAATGAACAAAGTATGATTACCTTAGCTTTGTCTAAAAACCTTAATATAATCTTGTAAATCTTCCAAACCATGCTCTAAAAGATTATTTCAATCCATGCAAACACCTTCTTTCTTCAATCTACACACCTTATTCTTGTCTAAACTTCTCAAGAGAAACTTCTATATAGATTTCTTCAACAATTTCACCACACAGAAAGGCATTCTTTACATCAAATAATTGTAAATCCCTATCAAAACGAGTTACCAAAGACAATAAAATTCTCACTGTATTCATCTTTAGTACGACTGCAAAATTTTCTTGATAGTCCACTTCATATGTTTTGTATGCATTCCTTTGCAACCAACATTCCTTTATATTGTCCAAGGGATCCATCGACCTTGAATTTAACTGTTAATACGTTCTATACTCTAATTGAATTAAGATAATTGGATAAACAAAAACTTAATCCAAACCCTCAATTGAATTAATTAAAAACAATGATAAATAGAAAAAAAAAATAAGTGAAGAAAACCGCAGATTAAAAATTCTTAAGTAAATAAATCAAATCAGATCATCAAAGATTCCACTAAAATTTCAAATTAGATCAAATCATTATGAATCGACAGAAATTTAAGGAAAATTATGAAGCAGAGGCCAAGAACAACTGAATTCATTTAAATCAACAAAACCAGAGTCTAATTTCATTAAATCAATAGGGATCTCCAAAAACTTAAAACGAGTCATAAACTAATTGCATAAAATGATCAAATTGACGTGGATTAACAAAACCTAATAAAGAATTATGACTCGGGGCTTTTAAAATATTTAAAACTAATTCTAATTACTACAACCTAAGAAAAATTCAACCTATAATTATACAGCACTTTAATCAAGAAAGATTAATAACAGATTTACATTCAACAATAACTTATGGCTCTAGAAAAATGATCTCAATCCATGCATAATATACAAAGAATACAAAATCTCAAACGAATATTTTGAAATAGCCAAATCAACATGATCCAAAAATGGATGAACAGATATAAAAATAAGATATTCCAACAGAGCAATCCAAAATTTACAAAAATAAACTAATTAGGTTTCTATAATCCAACTCAACACACAATAAAAAGAATCTCAAATAATTACAATTGATTTCTCCGAAGTAAACAGATCAATAGAAATCAAAGGTACATGAACGAAAATTCAACCAAATCCCACAATAATCCGATTTAAACAAAAATCCATAAGAATAGAGAAACTACAATTGAGATCTTCATAAATAAATGACTGAGCTCAAGAGGTTATAACCTAAAAGAATAGTTCAGTTTGTGAAATTTAACAGTCCAAAGATCAAAAACACCACAATCCGAAATTTGTAAAAATAAACGAATGGAAATAATCAGATCAATAGAAACTGAAATGATAATATCAATAGAAATCAAAAGAATATGAACAAAAATTCAGCCAAATTCCACAATAATCTAATTTAAACAAAAATCCATAAGAACAGAGAAACTACGATTGAGATCTTCATAAATAAACGAATGAATAAAAGAGGTTATCACCTAAAAGAATTGTTTAGTTTGACAAATTTAACAGTCCGAAGATCGAAAACACCACAATCTTCACCGAATCCCCTTATCGAAACCCTCTCAATTGTCACTCCTCTCCTCTCCGAGCCCTAAGTTTCCTTTGAGTTATGAAGGAAAATTCAGCCAAATTCCACAATAATCCGACTTAAACGAAAATCCATAAGAACATAAAAACTACCATCGAGATCTTCATAAATAAACGAATGAATCAAAGAGGTTATGACCTGAAAGAATAGTTCAGTTTGAGAAATTTAACAGTCCGAAGATCGAAAACACCACAATCTTCACTGAATTCCCTTGTCGAAACCCTACAAGAACAGCCGTTTGGTTGCCGAGAAAACCAAGAAAAGGAAAGGAAACTCTTGAAAAGAAAAAAAAAATGCATATGAAAAAACGATCAAATCTAAACCAGACGAAGATATCACGAAAATAATATTAAACAATGGTTATTTGATTGTTGAGAAAACCCATGAGAAGAACTCATAATCGGTTTTGAACTAGGGTTTTGAACTTATCTATGAGGAAGCTTTTAGAGAGAGAAGCTTTAGAGAGAAGACAATGAGAGCTGAGTACTGCGTTCTTGAATGGGTTTTATGGATTGATATCGCCATACTCCCACTTTTGAAGCTAACTGAACAAGTTTCACTCTCACTTTTGAAGTCGTTAGTCTCACACGTCACGTGAGAGCTGCGTTTTTTAACGTGTTTGGATGTCGTTAAGGCCACAAGAATCCTGAGTTTAACATTCTCTTTTACCCTACAAAAATTTAACATAATTAAATCGAAAACACCACAATCTTTACTGAATCCCCTTATCGAAACCCTACAAGAACGGCTGTTTGGTTGCTGAGAAAACCAAGAAAAGGAAAGGAAAATCTTGAAAAGAAAAAAAATATATATGAAAAAATGATCAAATCTAAACCAAACGGAGATATCATGAAAATAACATAAAGCAATGGTTATTTGGTTGTTGTGAAAACCCGTGAGAAGAAATCATAATCGGTTTTGAACTGGGGTTTTGAACTTACCTATGAGGAAGCTTTTAGAGAGAAGCTTTAGAGAGAAAGACAATGAGAGCTGAGTACAGCGTTCTTGAATGGGTTTTATGGATTGATAGCTGAGAGAAAGACAATTTTGAACTTACCGCTCAAAATTCCTTTTAAGAATGAAAAATTCTATAACTTAGATAATGAAAATATTACTTTTAAAAATTTGAAGAACAAAAAGTTGGACAATGTATGAAAAATATGTATGTTATTAATAAAAAAATAAAATATTGAAAACATATATGTTCAAATCTTTTGAAAAACACAAAATTGGAGCAAATGGGAAATAGCATATATTAGTGTGAAACGCTATGTTACACTCTTAGTAAAAAAAATTTTGTGGGTCTTAAACCTTTAACAAGTAGCTCAAAATTTCTTTTAATAATAAAAAATTCTATAACTTAGATAAAATGATAATAAAAATATATTAAAAGAATTTAATATAAGATACATAAAATGATGCAACGTAATTAAATTTGGGAACAAAGTGTTGACTTTTGAATATGAGATGACAAAATATAAAACACGTCTTGAGGCAAAAATGTATATAACCCAATAAAATATATGACACCTTTTAAGGCAATTAAAGAAATTAAAAAAAGCAGTTTCTCGTATTCTAACTTGGACTTTGTTTACCATATCCTAGTTTTGCACCACAAATTTCATTTGGGAGCAAAAAAAATACTAAGGATGTTGTTAGAGATAAATTTCATAATTATACCTTTTAGACTTGTCAATGATCAATAACTTAATTCAATGTGGTCTTAAAAAATCACTATTTTATTATATAACACATTATTAAAATCCTTATCAAACAATTTGTATTTTTTCTATCCAAACAGTAAAAAATTCTACTTAAAAACTTTTTTAATGAGAGCACTAATAATAAAAATGTTGCCAATAAGAATGGTTTTAACACTTATAAGTGATTTATTACAAAAATTAGCTACTTGGTAATTTTTCTAAATATTATGTTTACAAAAGTAAAGACTTGATTAAAGCAATTGACAATTATTTAATAGGTAAATCGCTTCTTATTATATAACTCGTTACAAAAAATACTATTAAAGTGATTTTTAGAAACATATCCAATGACCATGCGAAGAAAAGGCCTTCCTTCTGTGGTGCAAATTATTGAAAATATATGGACTAATAAGCACCCTCTTAGGAAAAATAAAAAATAATGTGATTGTTCTAATCATACACATAACCATAATCAACAAGTTACACATAATTGTTATACGCCACTGAACAAAAACTCTCTTTCAGGAACAAGAGAAAGGAGAAGAAATCCACAAGTAGTTCAGCAATAGAATCCTAACTCAACTTCTTTCTCTTCTCTCATCCTTTCCCAGATCCAAATGCAGTCTACTTCATTAATAACTCAATATAAGGATTCAGAAATACCGAGAAATGAATAGATACGTACATATACATATTTATAAATAGACTAAGAAGCCATCTTCAGCTAAACCACTAGCTATACTGTGACATATAAATAAGGTTTTGGAAACAATTGTGCCTCAATTATGCCAAGACTCTCGTACCTCTCTTTCTACACATTCCATATTCAAAAGCTTGGCTCAACTTTTTAATTCATATGGCCACAAGATGCTAGATAAGAAAGCTGGATGCTGTAGGCCTCTTTGAGCTCTGCCAATACGTCTGCTATCACTGGCCTTTGTGCTGCATCTCTCTCCACACACCTTGATGCAATCGGGGCTGCCTTCCTCGTGCTCTCCACATCAAAATTTCCCTTTATGCTCTCATCCACCATCTCAAATGCACCTGCCTGCAGGTATGGCTTGGCCTGCACAATACCAAGGGAACTCATCAACATCATTCACTTGATTCTTGAGTGTTTCCTTTCAATGGAGAAGAATGCCACTCAACTATTAGCAAGTAGGAGCAGAAGCAATGAAGGAAAAGATTGGATTACATAAGACCAAATTGAAGGAATCAGGAGTTACAGAGTGACTTAATGGTTCTCACCCACAAATCAGCTCCAAAAGAACAACCCCAAAGCTGTAGACATCACTTTTCTTGGTTAGTTGTTGGGTAGAGTAGTATTTGCATATCAAAGTCAGGTTAGCAGCTGTGTGGAAAAACATTCACCTATACAAGTAACAAGGGGTAACTGATGAGATGACAAATTCAGAAGACTTACTCAGGATCACAATAGCCAGCAGCGACCTTGACAACAGTAGTGACATGAATTGCATCAGCCTCTGTCACTTGCCTGGAAAGGCCAAAGTCACAGACCTTGGCATTCATCTCCATGTCCAAAAGGATATTTCTGCATTTCACATCAGGGTGGATGATTCTTGGATTGCTCCCATTGTGTAAATAGTCCAACCCTGTCAAAAGACTGGTAATTAAGATCTTCTAGTTTGCTATAGTTCAATGCACACACTACTGGTTGGGTTAAATTTGGCTACAGCCCCATAAACAGATTTGCAATAGAATATTGATTCTGTTTCTCATTCATTATATTTGAAGCACACCGGGTTCGCACAAGAGCTATAAAACAAGAATGATAATCCAAGTATGTATATATTACAAGCAAAGAGAGGAGATTCAAACTTCATAGAGCTTCTTATTGACCTTTTTGGTGACAATGTTCAGTATAAGACTTTGCTTAAGTTAGAAATAAGGAAATAGGGAAACCAGTATAACTTCTGCAGCATCAACAGCAATTTTCAGTCTGCGAACCCAGCTTAAATTTATCCTTCTACCATTTGCACCTGAGATGGTGGGTAATTCTAATTATTAAATAAATATCAATAAAAAGTGGAGAATTCATGGAAGAAGTACAAGAATGGATTAAAATGAAGCATAAATAAAGGGAAAAAAAATTAGTTGCATTCATGTATAACATACCATAAAGATTGTCAGCTAATGATCCACCAGGCAAATACTCAGACTAGTATTTGCTGCTTTGATTCATGGCAAAATCCTTCTAAACTGACAAGATTTTGATGACGAATTTGTAACAAAAGATGCACCAAAAGAGAATCCATGAAATAAAAAAAAAAATGATAAAATAACTCCACAGCAACTTTATCTTTCCAAATATTAGATCCAACAAGAAGCATAAGGTATAATTAAATAGCATATAACTGTGATCATTAGGATGATCAACCAGCAACTGCAATTAGTCCAGTCTATACTATTGCAAGATATCACTCGGGCATCACCTTAGAGGGAACAAATCAAGTACAAAAAAAAAATGTCAGAGATTTCATATGACAAAACTCATTGATTAAGGAATCAGCCCCAAGTTGTGTTCTATCAAACCACACCTTCACAGCTACTAGTTTTCCATCTGGAAGCTTGCCAATGTAAACAGATCCGAAACTATCACATCCTATAACCTCCTTAAAGTTGTTTGTAGCTCCTTTGATTTCTTTGTAGGAAAAGATTCTTGCTGCAGCATTCCTGTTTCTCATATCTACTCCTGCCCCTGAACAAATAAAACCAATGCCCATATGAGAATGAAGTAACAAGCTAGTATGGCAATGATTAGAGGGCTTTTTCTTACTTTCTGAGTATGTGACTTCAGTTCTCTTTCTCCTCATGTACATCAACACTAACAGGGAAGTAACAATAACCGCAAACAAAACTCCACCAACTGCTCCAAGTATAATTGTTCTCAGGTTATGATCATTGTGCTACTTTATGTTACAGATGGTAACTTGTGGTGTCTCAATTGAAGGTGGGATGGAGCTTCACTAAATGTTGAAATGGAGAAGGAAAGGCACAAATTGCCTGATGATCTGCACAAATATGCTGCATCAGAATGATGGAAAGTGGATCAGTAACGAAAAATATACTGGTCCCATACCTAACTTCCAAACTTTCACGTTTTAGAGAGTCTGGGAGGGTGTCTTGAAGTTTATTGTTTTCCAGATTCCTGCAGATTGAACAACAGTTTGAATGCAATTTACCAAAACTAGGATAAAATGTCAAGGACTTTACTGGCTGATCCCATTTTCATGCTCACTTACAATAGGTGAAGGTCCTTTAACTCTCCCAAGCTCTCTGGAACTGTTCCCTCTAAACTATTGTTTTGCAAGTCCCTTCATATAAGATAAAATGAGTGTAGGATAAGCACCCCTTTCTCAAGAAAAATAAGTAACAATTTTAATGCAAAGAGCATAAAATCAATACGGGCTTAACTGTGCTAAATAAATAGTACTAAAACCATATAGGCAATTGGAACTCACAAAATTTGAAGACTGATCAAATTCTCCAAATCAGAACCAAAGGATGTTAGCTGATTGAAACTCAAATTCCTGAAGATTTCAGTTCACACAATGTTTGGTTCATGCCATCCAGGGAAACAAAATTTGGGTTATGAATAAGTTTTTAGGAAGGCATAACAGTTTTTCAAGGTGTTGCAGGCTATCCAAGTTCTGTATCTTCCCGGTAAGTGATGTGTTGTGCAAATCCCTAAGATGTAGCCCCACCAGAAAGAAATGTAAGGGTCAGAGTATGGAAAAATGTATGAACAAGAGCAGAGCTATGTTGTTGTTCATATAAAGAGCTTACAGTGTTCTAAGATCCAATAAGTCACCAAATGTAGGACTGATTAACCTCAAGTTAATGTTGGGAAGCCCCCTAAGAAAAGTCCTTAACCCCATATCAGTTCAGCTTGCAAAGAAGAAAAGGGAAAAGGAAATGGCTTCAAGAAATGTACATACAATGAAGTAACCAGACTTCCTTGGCAGCCGATATGATCCCATGGTGTAGGAGAGCATGGATCATCTTGCCATCCAAGATCCAACCCAGTTGATTGCTGAACAACCTGAAGTGCCGAAACTGCAAGAAGATATCAACAGGCCAAGTGTAAAATGGGGTTGATCTTAGCCTTCAGAAAAGCCTCATTAAGTATGCAGAATGCAGAGAGAAAATCACCTGTAGTTGAGGAAGTTTCTGAGGGAACATCAACCATCTCATATACCTCAATTGCATTGATTAGAGGGTTGAAGCTGATATTCTTCAATGTGATGCTCAAGCTCTTGATTCCCTTTCGCATAAAGAAAAGAGCGGTGGCTCTGGAGTTTTTCAGAGTGTGGCTTGACCATACAACATCCCCATTAATCAACACATCAAAAGTTCGAGACACAGGAAGAATTCCAGCAAAATAGAGGACAATGTACTAGTCCCCTAGCTTATCAAGAGGAAAATAATAAGACAGTGCATCCCTCCTGGCCAAAACTCTTGCAGTTTGAAGAACAGCCAGAGGAAGGCTCTCCTCGATACTTGATAAATTGAAGCTGAGCTGAATGTTGAACCCAGTTGACAAATGGAATGGTGAAAAGCTTTGATCTGCAACCCATATACAATCATATGAATCCAAAGGGTACCTGTTTTTGCAGAAACCAATCGGAAAAACTCACAACAGACCTGCAAAGCAACACAAAGAAAACCAGATGAGAAAAGCCCTTACCTTAGTGATCCATTAGTATAACCACAATTGATTCTATAACAATTGAAGTTATCCTTCTACCATTTGCACCTGAGATGGTGGGTAATTCTAATTCTCAAATAAATATCAATAAAAAGTGGAGAATTTTTGGAAGAAGGACAAGAATGAATTAAAATGAAGCATAACTAGAGGAAAATAAAAAATAGCTCCATTCAAGTATTTCCCAAGATGCACCTAAACAGAATCCATTAAATGAAACAATGACATAATAACTCCACAACAACTTTATTTTTCCAAATGATAGATCCAACAAGAAGCACAAGGTATAATGAGATAGCATATAACTGTGATCATTAGGATGATCAACCAGCAACTGCAATTAGGCCGGTCTATACTATCAGAAGAGATCACTCGTTTAGGCATCATCTTAGAGGGAACAAATCAAGTACAAAAAAAAAAAGAAAAAAAGAAAAAAACAAAGTGAGAGAATTCATATGACAAACCTCATTGATAAAGGAATCAGCCCCAAGTTGTGTTCCATAAAACCGGTCTATACTATCAGAAGAGATCACTTGTTTGGGCATCATCTTAGAGGGAACAAATCAAGTACATAAAAAATAAAAATAAAAAGTGAGAGAATTCATATGACAAACCACATTGATAAAGGAATCAGCCCCAAGTTGTGTTCCATAAAGCTGCACCTTCACGGCTACTAGTTTTCCATCTGGCAGCTTGCCAATGTAAACAGATCCGAAACTACCACTTCCTATAACCTCCTTAAAGTTTTTTGTAGCTGCTTTGATTTTGTTGTAGGAAAAGATTCTTGCTGCTGCATTCCAGTTTCTCATATCCACTCCTGCTCCTGCAAAAATAACCCAATAGCCATATGAGAATGAACAAACTAGTATGGCAATGATTAAAGGGCTTTTCTTACGTTCTGAGTATGTGACTTCAGTTCTCTTTCTCCGAATGTACAAGAACACTAATAGGGAAGTAACAATAACTGCAAACAAAACTCCACCACTGCACCAAGTATAATTGTTCTCAGGTTATGATCATTGTGCTGCTTTTTGTTAAAATGGTAACTTGTGGCGTCTCAATTGAAGGATTGGATGAAACTTCACTACATGTTGAAATGGAGAAGGAAAGGCACAAATTGCCTGATGATCTGCATAAAAATGTTGCATCAGAATTGTGGAATGTGAATCATTAACAAAAAATATACTGGTCCCATACCCGACTTCTAAACTTTCTCGGTTTCGAGAGTCTGGGAGGGTGCCTTGTAGTTTATTGTTTTCCAGATTCCTGCAGATTGAACAAGAGTTTGAATACAATTCACCAAAACTAGAATAGAATGCCAAGGTCCCTTACCGGCTGTTCCCTCTAAACTATTGTTTTGCAAGTCCCTTGCTCCACCCTCTCTTACTAGCTCATCAATTTCCTCCTCTTCATTTCTAGGTTGCTCTAATGATGGAGGAATAGGTACCAACTTAATGGATTCATCACTTATACCTCTTGGACTGATTAGCTATTTCAAAATCCCTCAAGGTTTGCTTTTCTTGGAATACCACATCTCTACTTTTCACCAATTTTTTCTTGGTTGGATCCAACAACTTGAATCCAAACTCTTCATCACCATACCTAACAAAGACATGTGGAACCGCCTTATCATCAAATTTGGATCTCTGTTCTTTGGTAATATGCACAAAAGTTTTACACCTACAAACCCACAAGTGGGAATAGGAAACATCTTTTCCTGTCCACGTCTTCCTTGGAACCTCAAAGTTCAATGGACTTAATGGAGATCTATTTATCAAATAGTAGGCAGTCTGAGCAACTTCACCCAAAGACAACTCTGCAATCTTTAGCATATGCTTAACTCTCTCAATGATGGTGTGATTCATCCTTTCAGCCACACCATTATAATGTGGAGTGCTAGGAACTGTTTTCTCATACCTTCGACCATTATTAATGCACTATTTTTCAAACTCCCTTGAGTTGTACTGTCCACCATTATCAAACCTAAGACACTTCAACTTCTTTCTAGTCTCTCGCTTAACTATGGCATGAAACTGTAAAAAAAATTAAACAACTCGATCCTTTGATTTGAGTAAATAATCCATACCTTCCTGGTAGCATCATCAATAAAGGTAACAATGTATCAGTTTCCTCCAAGAGTTTACACATACATAGGGCAACAAACATTGGACTATACCAACTCCTACTTCTCTAACTTTTTCTTAGATATGCTACTAAAAGAAACCTTATGCTGTTTTCCAACCAAACAATGATACAATGATTCATTTTTAGCCAAGGGAATTAAGAACTTCCTTGCTAGATCTTGCAATCCTTTCTCACTAATATGCTCCAACCTCTTATGCCACAACTCCAAGGAAGTACCCTTTATAACGTATAACTCATCATTAAAAACTTTCCCTTGGGACTTGTACAAATTGCAACATACTTCTTATTTTGCAACAACCAATGAATCCTTAGTGAGCTTTCATTTGCCTTTGCCAAAGTGGCTTTCATAACCTTGCTTGTCTAAGGAAAAACTTGACATTAGATTAAGGCGTAAATTTTGAACATGCCTTACATCTTTCAATGTCAACTTGCACCATATTGGTTTCAAAGCAAATATCACCAATCCCTATAATTTTGGAGTGACTAGAGTTTTGCATCTTGCCTATGCCAACAACCCCAACTTTGTAGGTAGAAAAAACAACTCAAAGTCAGGAATAGTAAGGTAGGAGACTGCATTACCAATAATCCACTAAAATTCTTGCTTATCTACATGCAAACACTCATGGGAATACTGAAACATCATCACTGTTTGATACAAAGGCTAGGTATTTTTGTCATTTTCTTTTTCCTAATTCAGCCTATTTTGTTCCCTTTTCCAGATGCTATAATTCCTTTTCATGTCCTTTTCCACAATGGAAATATTTTATTTTATCTTTGGACTGGGACCTTCCCTCGAACTTGTCATGATCTTTCTATCCTCTATTCTTGTTTCTTCTTCTACTTGCTATGATTAGGGCCTGTTCATTTTCTATGTCACAAGTCTTCCTTCTTATCTCTTCACTAAACAAATTTCCCATCACAAGCTCCATAAATAATGCACCTTTTGGAATAAAGTTACTAATAATCACAACAAAAGTTTCCCAATTGTCTAACAACGAACAAAGCAACAACGATGCTTACATCTCATCATCTATAGCCATTTTCCTTGGAGCCAACTGATTTACAATACTTTTAAAAGCATTCAAGTGATCTGTCATAGTGTTCCTTCCTTTAACTTCATGTTTACTAGCTTCTTTAATAAGAAAACTTTATTCCTAGTAGTTTTTTTGTTCAAACACCATCTCTAATTTCTTTTAGAGATTATAGTCATTTGTTTCATTTGCCACAGATGACATAAGGATGTATCAATCCATTGCCTAATATATATAATTGCCTTTTTGTTCAACTTATTCCATGCCAAATGAAAAATATCTTTAGGCTTGGCTTCTTCGCCCTCAAGAGTATTGGACAAATCTTTGATGGTGAGAAAATCTTCCAATATGGACTTCCACATAACCCAATTTGAATTGTTAAGTTTTACCATGGATGTCGAGTTCCCTTCTATTTACGTCCCTTTCAAGAGTAAGAGTTCCCACAAGCTCGCTCTAATACCACCTCTTGGTAAATTAAAGGGGAAATCTAGATTACCTGCATAGATTACAATAATTCCTCTATTTTTTAACAGATACAAGTTGGCATCTACAATTCAACCAACATACTCTTTTACAAGCAAAACCCTCATACCTATACACACAATCTTTCTATATAGAGAAGGAACCCAAGCTTTCGGATACGTATCAAAAATTGATTTTGCTTTTCAATTTTGGGAAATTTTTACACTAAACCCTTTATTCATTCCATATCACAATATAATTGATAAGAGACTTTTTTTCTTCTTCTTTTGAACTAATGTGAAAATTATCATCGAATTTCTCTCCATGCTATCAAAATTGTCAATACCTCACTTTTCTCTTACCATTTGGCAGTTCCAATGTCCAAACATCCTAAAATGTGTGTTTCAACTAAAAATTTTCCAAAATTTTCAACATTAGATTTGGGACATTTTTACAAAAATGATAGAGAGGTATTGAAAATCTAATACTAGGCTTCGTCTTATTGAATTGAATTTAATAAACTCTTATTCTTCATACATTTTTCTTTAGTGTCACAATAATGTAAAAATGAATCAATAAATACTATCAGGCTCAAAAGGTTGCAATTCTCAAAGTTACAAAGGTATTGATATTTTGGTAAAGCATTCTAGTGTCAAAATCATCTTTATCTGGACACATATGGAGATTATTAGTCTTAATATTGAAATGAATTCAATGGTATGGTGGAGATATAGAAATATCTTTTCCTTAAAATCTTCATTCATACAAATTTATTTACCATGAATTTTCAAGAACTTTCATCAAGTTCAAAACAAATTTCAGGAATTTTCATCAATTTAAGTCACTTGCACGTGCTATGTCGTTTGGCCAATTGGGTGTTGCTCCCAGCCACTTAGACATATAGTGCACAACTACTAGAATCCATTATGTCCAAATAAAGTTGGAAAAGGGCCCACAAAGTCAGTTCACCAATAGTCAAATACTTCAACAAGGTTGTTGTTCAAAGGCATGACCAATTTTCTATTGATTGATCTTAAATGAAATTTCTCACAACTCTTCATTTATTTCCAAGCATCCTTTAGTAGTGATTCCTATAAAGCCTTGACTAAAGTACATTTGTAGCTATTTTTCTTGAAAAGTCCCACCACATGCATCATCATGGCACATTTTCAAGACATCTCCCATCTTCTCTTCAAAAATAAATCTTCTCATTATTTGATCTAAACCATACTTGTATGGATAAGGATTGTCAAAAGGTAATATTTCATCTTTGATGAGAAAACTTTCTTATCCTCATTCTTCCATTCTAAGGGTAGATCCAGCAGTAACAAAAAAAATTAGTACTATTTGAGCATACTATAGAGTTTTGTTCTCAACTAGGAGTGCAACATCATGAAAATCATCATTAATCTACTCCTTTCCTTTAAATTTAATTTATTCTAAACAGATGATCAACTACCACATTCTATATAGAATTGTCCTAGGAGAAAAAATCCATATGATTGATCTTGACTTCTCAACCTTCTTCCCCAATGTGTATCTTGGTGTAGAGTGGTCAATAAATACAACAATAATGGTGTTGAAAAGGTAACATCTGAATTTGCCTAGTATATACTAGAGCAAGAAGTTCCTTCTTCGTAGTGGTATAAGTCCTTTGAATTTCATATAACCTTATGTTTCATAGTAGACCACAAATCCCAAAACTGCTCCAATGGCAACATCACTAGTATCAGACATAAGTTCAACATGTAACCTCCAATAGGGTGCAGAAATGACATTTTCCTTTATCAAAGGGTTTCTGGTAATCTTCTTACCACTTGAATTCAATAACTTTAAGTAGAAGTGCTACTGCAAAAGACGTTGAGCGATTTTAGAAAACACCTTAATGAATCTCTTATAGAATCTTTCATGTCTTAGGAATTAGCGAACAACAATCATACTTGAGGGATTAGGTAGTTTCATTATCAACTCAATTTTTGTTTCTCCTACATCAATCATGCACCTTTTAAAAGTTGTAGGAGCATTCCATAACCCTAAAGGCATCTTTCCATATATATATATACATATCCTAAAATGAGTGAGAGAAGTTTTCAACCAATCCTTTAGAGTTATGCCAATTTGAAAATATCTAGAACAACCATATAAGTAATAGAATTCAAGTGTTTGGTCAAGGAACGGTAGAAAACAAAAGACTTTCCTAGCCACTATATTTTACTTTTTGAAATCAACCCATACCCTCCAACTAATAGTTAGTCTTGTAAGAATGGCGTCCTCTTCTACATTCATAACTACTATGATACCACTTCTCTATGCCATAACTTGAGTCAAACTAACCCAAGTGCTATCACAAACAGGGCAAATAATTTTGGGATCAAGGAGCTTAATCACCTTAGTACTCACAACTTCTTGCATATGAGGATTCAATGCTCTTTATGGTTGGTCAACATTGTTAGCTCCTTTGTCCAATGATGCGTATAGATCAATGGGCTTATTCCTTTTATGTATTCAATTGACCAACCTATGGTTTTTTGATAACTCCTTAAAGTTTCGACCATCTTCTCTTCTTGTTCAATCTTAAGCTTTATAGGGATAATCATGGATTTGTCTTAAAAAGACACATTCCAACTCATACTAGAAGGATTGGGTAGCTTCATAATCAACTCAACTTTTGCTTGTCCTACTTCAATTCTCCTTTCTATGAAATCTTCCATTTCTCTTTCTCACAATTTTGAAAATATATTGATCATGCATGTTTTTAAAGTTGTAGGTGCATTCCAAAACCCTAAAGGCATCTTTCTATATACATATATCCCAAAAGGAGTGAGTAGTTTTTGCCCAATCCATTGGAGCTAGACAATTTGAAAATATCTAGAACAACCATCTAAGTAATAGAAAGGATATCCAACTACCCTTTTTTAGAGTTTGGTAAAAGAATGGTAGAAAACAATATTCTTCCCTAGCTACTATATTTTACTTTTTGTAATCAACCCATACCCTCCAGCCAATAGTTAGTCTTGTAAGAATGACTTCCTCTTTTTCATTCTTAAATATTGTGATATCACTTTTCTTAGGCAAAACTTAAGTCAAGCTAACCCAACTGCTCTAAAAAATAAGGCATATAATTTTATGATCAAGGAGCTTAATCACCTTAGTCCTCACAACTTCTTTCATATGAGGATTCAATGTTCTTTAAGGTTGGTCAACAATGATAGCTCCGTTGTCTAATGATGTGTATAGATCAATGGGCTTATTCCATTTCAGTCTTCAATTGACCAACCTATGGTTTTTTGATAACGTCTGAAAATTTTGGTTAGCTTCTCTTCTTGTTCAATGTTAAGCTTTATAGGGACAGTCACCGATTTGTCTTAAAAAGACACATTCCAACTAATACTAGAGGAATGTGGTAGCTTTATAATCAACTCAACTTTTGTCTGCCCTACTTCAATTCTCCTTTTTGAAATTACATCCTTGCTACGAAATCTTCCATTTCTCTTTTTAACAATTTTGAAAATATATTGATCATGCACCTTTTAAAAGTTGAAGGAGCATTCCAAAACCTTAAAGGAATCTTTCTATATACATATACCGGAAAAGGAGTGAGAGTGGTTTTCACCCAATCCATTGGAGCTATGCCAATTTGAAAATATCTAAAACAACCATCTAAGTAATAGAAAATCTAACTACCCTTTTTTAGAGTTTGGTCAAGGAATGGTAGAAAACACTAGTCTTTCCTAGCTACTAGAGAGATTAGGAAGTTTCACGATCAACTCAATTTTTGCTTGTCCTATTTCAATTCTCCTTTTCAAAATTATATCCATTCTATGAAAACCTCCATTTTGCTTGCTAACAATTTTGAAAATACATTGATCATGTACCTTTTAAATGTTTTAGGAGCATTCCATAACCCAAGAGGCATCTTTCTATATACATAAATACTAAAAAGAGTGAAGAGTATTTTTACCCCAATTGTTTAAAGTTGTGCCAATTTGAATATATCTAGAACAACCATCTAAATAATAGAAAGGATATCCAACTACCTTTTCTAGTGTTTGGCAAAAGAATGCTAGAAAACAATAGTCATTCCTAGCCAATATATTTTACTTTTTGTAATCAACCCATACCCTTCAACCAATAATTAGTCTTGTAAGAATGACTTCCTCTTTTTCGTTCTTAACTATAGTGATACCATTGTTCATTGGCACAACTTAAGTCAAACTAACCTAAGTGCTATTAGAAATAAGGCAAATAATTTTGGGATCAAGGAGCTTAATCACCTTAGTCCTTATAACTTCTTGCATATGAGGATTCAATGTTCTTTATGGTTAGTGAACAATGTTAGCTCCTTTCTCCAATTATGTGTGTAGATCAATTGACTTATTCCTTTCAAGTTTTCAATTGACCAACTGATGGTTTTTTTTTACAACTTCTTAAAGTTTTGATCAAATTCTTTTCTTGTTCAACCTTAAGCTCTATAGGGATAATCACATATTGGATTTAAAAAGGCACATTTCAACTCATACTAGAGAGATTAGGAAGCTTCACAATCAACTCAATTTTTACATGTCGTACTTCAATTCTCTTTTTTGAAATTATATCCTTACTATGAAAACTTTCATTTCTCTTTCCAACAATTTTGAAAATACATTGATCATGCACCATTTAAAAGTTGTAGGAGCATTTCATAACGCTAAAGGCATCTTTCTATATACATATATCCCAAAAGGAGTGAGAGTAGTTTTCACCTAATCCTTTAGAGTTATGCCAATTTAAAAATATCTAGAACAACAATTTAGGCAATACAAAGGATATCCAACTACCGTTTCTATTTTTTGGTAAAGGAATGGTAGAAAATAATAGTCATACCTAACCACTATATTAAACTTTTTGTAATCAACTCATACCCTCTAACCAATAATTGGTCTTGTAAGAATGACTTCCTCTTTTCCATTCTTAAATACTGTGATACCACTTTTCTTGGGCACAACTTAACTCAAACAAACCCAATTGCTATCATAAATAGGGTAAATAATTTTGGGATCAAAAAGCTTAATCACCTTAATCCTCACAACTTCTTGCATATGAGGATTCAATGTTCTTTAAGGTTGGTGAGCAATGTTCGCTCCTTTGTCCAATGATATGTATAGATCAATGGGCTTATTCCTTTTAAGTCTTCAATTGACTGACCTATGGTTTTTTGATAGCTTCTTAAAATTTTCATTAGCTTCACTTCCTATACAACCTTAAGCTCTATATGCATAATAACAATTTTGTTTTAAATAGACACATTTCAACTCATACTAGAGAGATTGGAATGTTTCACAATCAACTCCATTTCACTTTCTAAAAATTTTGAAAATATATTGATGTTGCACCTTTTAAAAGTTGTAGGAGCATTCCATAACACTAAAGGCCTCTTTCCATATACATATATCATCAAAGGAGTGAGAGTAGCTTTCACCCAATCTTTTAGATTAATGCCAATTTGAAAATATCTAGAACAACAATCTAAGTAATAGAAAGGATATCCAACTATCTTCTCTAATGTTTGGTTAAGAAATGGTAGAAAACAATAGCCTTTCCTACCTGCTATATTTTACTTTTTGTAATTAACACACACTCCAACAAATAGTTTGTCTTGTAAGAATGAGTTCCTCTTTCTCATTCTTAACTACTATCATACCACTTTTCTTTGGCACAACCAAAGTCAAACTAACCACTGCTATCAGAAATAGTGTACATAATTTTGTGATCAACAAGCTTCATCACCTTAGTCCTTACAACTTCCTTCATATAAGGATTTAATGTTCTTCAAGGTTGGTTAACAATGTTAGCTCCTTTGTCCAATGATGTGTATAGATCAATGGGCTTAATCCTTTTAGGTCTTCAATTGACCCACCTATGCTTTTTTGATAACTTCTAAAAGTTTTGATTAGCTTCTCTTCTTGTTCAACCTTAAGCTTTATAGTCATAATCACCGATTTGTTTTAAAAAGACACATTTCAACTCACACTAAAGGGATTAGAAAGTTTCACAATCAACTCAAGATTTACTTGTCCGATTTCAATTCCCCTTATTGAAATTATATCCTTTCTATGAAAACTTCCATTTCTCTCTCTAACAATTTTGAAAATATATTGATCATGCACCTTTAAAAAGTTGTAGGAGCATGTCATAAACCTAAAGACATCTTTCTATACACATATATCCCGAAAAAAGCGAGAGTTGTTTTCACTCAATCCTTTAGTGTTATGTTAATTTGAAAATATCTAGAACAACCATCTAAGTAAAAGGAAGGATATCCAACTACCTTTTCTAATGTTTGGTCAAGGAATGGAACAAACAATAGTGTTTCCTAACTAAAATATTTTACTTTTTGTAATCAATCCATACCTGACAACCAATAGTTAGTCTTGTAAGAATGACTTCCTCTTTTTCATTCATAACTAGTGTGACACCACTTTTCTTTGGCACAACTAAACTCAAACTAAAACAAGTGCTATCAAAAATGGGTAAATAGTTTTGCGATCAACGAGCTTAATCATCTTAGTCCTCACAACTTCTTGGATATCTTCAATGTTCTTTAAGGTTGGTTAACAATGTTAGTTCCTTTGTCCAATGATGTGTATAAAAAATGGGCTTATTCCTTTTAGCTCTTCAATTGACCCACCTATGGTTTTTTTTAACTTCTTAAAGTTTCAATCAACTTCTCTTCTTGTTCAACCTTAAGCTTTATATGCATAATCACCAGGTTGTTTTATAAAGGCAAATTTCAACTCATACTAGAGGGATTAGGAAGTTTCACAATAAAGTCGATTTTTACGTATCCAACTTCAATTCTACTTTTGAAATTATATCTATTCCAAGAAAACCTCCATTTCTCTTTCTAACAATTTTGAAACTATAATGATCATGCACCATTTAAAAGTTGTAGGAGCATTCCATAACCCTAAAGGCCTCTTTCTACATGCATATATCCCAAAAAGAGTAAGAGTAGTCTTCGCCCAATCCTTGAGAGTTATGCCCATATGAAAATATCTAGAACAACCATCTATGCAATAGAAAGGATATCCAACTACCTTTCCTAGTGTTTGCTAAAGGAATGGTAGACAACAATAGTCCTTCCAAGCTACTGTATTATACATTTTGTAATCAACCAAAACCCTCTAATCAATAGTTAGTCTTGTAAGAATGACTTCCTCTTTTCCATTCTTAACTACTCTGATACCACTTTTATTTGGCACAACTTAAACTAACTAACCCAAGTGCTATCAGAAATAGGGTAAATAATTTTGGGATCAAGGAGTTTAATAAACTTAATCCTCACAACTTGCATATGAAGATTCAATGATCTTTAAGGTTGGTGAACGATGTTTGCTTCTTTGTCCAATGATGTCTATAGATCAATGTGCTTATTCCTTTTAAATATTCAATTGACCAACCTATGGTCTTTTAATAACTTCTTAAAGTTTTGATCAACTTCTCTTCTTGATCGATCTTAAGCTCGATAGGGATACTCACCGATTTGTCTTAAAAAGACACATTTCAACTCATACTAGTGGGATTGGGTAGTTTCATAATGCTCTGAATTTTTGCTTGTCCTATTTCAATTCTCCTTTTTGAAATTATATCCATTCTATGAAATCTTCCATTTCTCTTTTGAACAATTTTGAAAATATATTGATCATGCACCTTTTAAATGGTGTAGGAGCATTCCAAAACCTTAAAAGGCATATTTCTATGTATATATATCCCAAAAGGAGTGAGTAGTTTTCACCTAATCCTTTAGAGTTATGCCAATTTGAAAATACTTAGAACAATCATATAAGTAATAGAAATGATATCAAACTACCTTTTCTAGTGTTTGGTAAAAGAATGATAGAAAACAAAGTCTTTTCTATCTACTATCCTTTACTTTTTGTAATCAACCCATACCCTCCATCCAATAGTCTTGTATGAATGGCTTCCTCTTTTCTATTCTTAACTACTTTGATACCACTTTTCTTTGACACAACTTACATCAAATTAACCCAAGTACTATCAGAAATCTAGTAAATAAATAATTTTCAAATCAAGGGGCTTAATCAACTTATTACTCATAACAACTTGCATATGAATACTCAATGTTAGTTAAGGTTGATGAACAATGCTAGCTCCTTTGTTCAATGATGTCTATAGATCAATTAGCTTATTCTTTTTAAGTCTTCAATTGACCAACCTATGGTATTTTTACAACAACTTAAAGTTTTGATCAACTTCTATTTTTATTCAACCTTAAGCTCTATAGAGATAATCACCAACTTGTTTTAGAAAGACACATTTGAACTCATACTAGAGGGATTAGGTAGTTTCACAATAAACTCAATTTTTTATTATCCTACTTCAGTTCTTTCTTTTGAAAATATATCCTTTGTATGAAAACTTCCATTCATCTTTCTAACAATTTTGAAAATATACTGATCATGCACCTTTTAAAAATTGTAGGAGCATTCCTTAACCCTAAAGGCATCTTCCTATATTCCCAAAAGGAGTGAGGGCAGTTTTCACCCAATCCTTTAGAGTTATGCCAATTTGAAAATATCTAAAATAATCACCCAAGTAAATAATCTTTCGAAGCTACTATATTTTACTTTTTGTAATCAACACATACCCTCAATTTTTACTTGTCCTACTTCAATTCTCTCTTTTGAAAATATATCCTTTGTATGAAAACTGCTATTCATCTTTCTAACAATTTTGAAAATATACTAATCATGCACCTTTTAAAAGTTGTAGGAGCATTCCTTAACTCTAAAGGCATCTTTCTATATTCATATATCCCAAGAGGAGTGAGAATAGTTTTCACTTAATCCATTGGAATTATGCCAACTTGAAAATATATTGAACAACCATCTAAGTAATAGAAAGGATATCCAACTACTCTTCTGTAGAGTTTAGTCAAGGAATGGTAGAAGATAATAGTCATGCCTAACCACTATATTTTACTTTTTGTAATCAACCCATACCCTCTAACCAATAGTTAGTCTTGTAAAAATGACTTCCTCCTTTCTATTCTTAAATACTACAATACCACTTTTCTTTGGCACAACTTAACTGAAACTAACCCAAGTGCTATCACAAATATGGTAAATAATTTTGGGATCAAGGAGCTTTATCACCTTATTCCTCACAACTTCTTGCATAAGAGGATTCAATGCTCTTTAAGGTTGGTCGACAATGTTAGCTCCTTTGTCCAATGATGTGTATAGATCAATGAGCATATTCCTTTTCACTCTTCAATTGACCAACCTATGGTTTTTTGATAACTTATTTAAGTTTTGATCAACTTCTCTTCTTGTTCAATCTGAAGCTCTATAAGGATAATCATCAATATGTCTTAAAGAGACATATTCCAAATCATACAAGAGGGAATAGGTAGTTTAATAATCAACTCAATTTTTTCTTATGCTACTTCAATGCTCCTTTTTAAAATTATATCCTTTCTATGAAATCTTCCATTTCCCTTTCAAATAATTTTGAAAATATATTGACCATGGACCTTTTAAAAGTTGTAGGACAATTCCACAACCCTAAAGGCATCTTTCTATATACGTATATTCCAAAAGGAGTGAGAATAGTTTTCACCCTATCCTTTAGAGTTTTGCAAATTTGAAAATATCTTGAACAACCATCGAAGTGATAGAAAGGATATCCAACTACCTTTCCTAGTGTTTGCTAAAGGAATGGTAGACAACAATAGTCCTTCCAAGCTACTGTATTATACATTTTGTAATCAACCAAAACCCTCTAATCAATAGTTAGTCTTGTAAGAATGACTTCCTCTTTTCCATTCTTAACTACTCTGATACCACTTTTCTTTGGCACAAATTAAGTCAAACTAACCCAAGTGCTATCAGAAATAGGGTAAATAATTTTGGGATCAAGGAGCGTAATCACCTTAGTCCTCACAACTTCTTGCATATGAGGATTCAATGTTCCTTAAGGTTGGTGAACAATGTTAGCTCCTTCGTTCAATGATGTGTATACGATCAATGGGCTTATTCCTTTTAAGTATTCAATTGACCAACCTATGGTTTTTTGTTAACTTCTTCAAGTTTTGATCAACTTTTCATCTTGATCAACCTTAAGCTCTATAGGGATAATCATCGATTAGTTTTCAAAAGACATATTCAAACTCATACTAAAGGCATACGTAGTTTCATAATCAACTCAATTTTAGCTAGTCCTATTTCAATTCTCCTTTTTAAAATCATATCCTTCCTATGAAATCTTTCATTTCTCTTTCTAACAAGTGTGAAAATATATCGATCGTACACCTTTTAAAAGTTGTAGGAGTATTCCATAACCATAAAACATCTTTCTATATACATATATCCCAAAAAGAGTGAGAGTAGTTTTCACCTAATCCTTCAGAGTTATCCCGAATTGAAAATATCTAGAACAACCATCTAAGTGATAAAAAGGATATCCAACTACCTTTTCTAGTGTTTGGTAAAGAAATGGGCGACAACAATAGTCCTTCCAAGCTACTGTATTTTACTTTTTGTAATCAACCCATACCATCCAACCAATAGTTTGTCTTGTCAGAATGACTTCCTCTTTTTCATTATTAACCACTGTTCTTTGGCACAACTTAAGTCAAACCAACCCAAGTGCTATCACAAATAGGGTAAATAATTTAGGGATCAAGGAGCTTAATCACCTTAGTCTTCACAACTCTTTGCATATGAGGATTCAGTGTTCTTCAAGGTTGGTCAACAATGTAAGCTTCTTTTTCCAATGATGTGTATAGATCAATGAGCTTATTCCTTTTACGTCTTCAATTGACCAACCTATGGTTTTTTTATAACTTCTTAAAGTTTTGATCAACTTCTCTTCTTGTTAAACCTTAAAGATGCCCATTCCAACTCATACTAAAGAGATTAGGAAGTTTTACAATCAACTCAATTTTTTCTTGTCCTACTTCAATTCTCCCTTTTGAAATTATATCCTTTCTATGAAAACTTCCATCTCTTTCTAAAAATTTTGAAAATACATTGATTAAGCACCTTTTAAAAGTTTTAGGAGCATTTCATAACCCAAAAGGCATCTTTTTATATACATATATACCAAAAGGAGTGAGAGTAGTTTAACCCCAATCCTTTAGAGTTGTGTCAATTTGAAAATATCAAGAACAACCATGTAAGTAATAGAAAGGATATCCAACTACCTTTTCTAGTGTTTGGTATAGGAATGCTAGAAAACAATGGTCATTCCTAGCCAATATATTTTACTTTTTGTAATCAACCCATACCCTCCAACTAATAGTTAGTCTTGTAAGAATCACTTCCTCTTTTTCATTCTTAACTACTCTGATACCACTTTTCATTAGGACAACTTAAGTCAAACTAACACAATTGCTATCAAAAATAAGGCAAATAATTTTGGGATCAAGGAGCTTAATCACCTTAGTCCTTACAACTTCTTGCATATAAGAATTCAATGTTCTTTATGCATGGTGAACAATGTTAGCTCCTTTTCCAGTGATATGTATAGATCAATAGGCTTATTCGTTTTAAGTCTTCACTTGACCAACCAATTGTTTTTTTATAACTTCTTAAAGTTTTGATCAGCTTCTCTCCTTGTTCAACCTTAAGCTCTATAGGGATAATCACCTTTTGTTTGAAACAAACTAATTCCAACTCATTCTAAAGGGATTAGGTAGTTTCATAAGCAACTATATTTTGCTTGTCCTACTTGAATTCTACTTTTTGAAATTATATCCATTCTATGAAATCATCCATTTTTCTTTCCAACAATTTTGAAAATATATTGATCATGCACTTATTAAAAGTTATAGGAGCATTCCATAACCCTAAAAGCACCTTTCCATATACATATATCCCAAAAGGAGAGAGAGTAGTTTTCACCCAATCCATTGGATTTTTGCCAATTTGAAAATATGTAGAACAACTAAGTAAAAGAGAAGATATTCAACTACCTTCTCTAGTGTTTGGTTAAGAAATTGTAGAAAACAATAGCCTTTCCTACCAGCTATATTGCACTTTTTGTAATCAAGCCACAACCTCTAACAAATAGTTTGTCTTGTAAGAATGACTTCCTCATTCTCATTCTTCACTACTATCATACCACTTTTCTTTGGCACGACTTAAGTCAAACTAACCAATGCTATCAAAAATAGGATAAAATTTTTTGTAGTCTACCAGCTTCATCACCTTAGTCCTCACAACTTCTTGCATATAAGGATTTAATGTTCTTCAAGGATGGTTAACAAAGTTAGCTCCTTTATCCAATGATGTGTATAGATCAATGGGCTTAATCCTTTTAAGTCATCAATTAACCCACCTATGGTTTTTTGATAACTTGTGAAAGTTTTGATCAGCTTCTCTTCTTATTCAACCTTAAGCTCTATAGTCATTATCACCGATTTGATTTAAAAAGACACATTTCAACTCATACTAGAGGAATTAGGAAGTTTCACAATCAACTCAAGATTTACTTGTCCAACTTCAATTCTCCTTATTGAAATTATATCCTTTCTATGAAAACTTCCATTTCACTTTCTAACAATTTTCAGAATGTACTGAGCATGCACCTTTAAAAAGTTGTAGTAGCATTTCATAAACTTAAAGGCATCTTTCTATACACATATATCCCGAGCGAAGCGAGAGTAGTTCTCACCCAATCCTTTAGAGTTATGCTAATTTGAAAATATCTAGAACAACCATCTATGTAATAGAAAGGATATCCAACTTCTTTTTCTAGTGTTTGGTTAAGGAATGGTACAAACAATAGTGTTTCCTAGCTACAATATTTTAATCTTTTTGTAATCAATCCATACCTCCCAACCAATAGTTAGTCTTGCAAGAGTGACTTCCTCTTTTTCATTCTTAACTAGTGTGACACCACTTTTCTTTGGCACAACTTAACTCCAACTCACAAAAGTGCTATCAGAAATAGGGTAAATAGTTTTGTGATCAACTAGCTTAATCATCTTAGTCCTCACAACTTCTTGCATATGCAGATTCAATGTTCTTTAAGGTTGGTTAACAATGTTAGTTCCTTGGTCCAATGATGTGTATAGATTAATGGGCTTATTCCTTTTAGGTCATCAAGTGACCCACCTATTGTTTTTTTTAACTTCTTAAATTTTTGATCAGCTTCTCTTCTCATTCAACCTTAAGCTCTATTGGCATAATCACCAAATTGTTTTAAAAAGGTAAATTTCAACTCATACAAGAGAGACTAGGAAATTTCACAATAAACTCAATTTTTACATGTCCAACTTCAATTCCACTTTTCGAAACTATATCCTTTCTATGAATACTTCAACTTCTCTTTCTAACAATTTTGAAAATATGATGATCATGCACCTTTTAAAAGTTGTAGGAGCATTTCATAACCCTAAAGGCATCTTTCTACATACATATATCCCAAAAATAGTAAGAGTAGTTTTAGCCCAATCCTTTAGAGTTATGCCAATTTGACAATATCTAAATCAACAATCAATGTAATAGAAATGATATCCCACTACGTTTTCTAGTGTTTGGTCAAGGAATGGTAGAAAACAATAGTCTTTCCTAGCTGCCATCTTTTACTTTTTGTAATCAACCCATACCCTCTAACCAATAGTTAATATTGTAAGAATGGCTTCCACTTTTTCATTCTTAACTACTCTAATACCACTTTTCTTTGGCACAACTTATTTTGAACTAATCCAATTGCTATCGGAAATAGAGTAAATAATTTGGGGATCAAGGAGTTTAATAACCTTAGTCGTCACAACTTCTTACATATGAGGATTCAATGTTCTTTAAGGTTGGTGAACAATGTTAACTCCTTTGTCCAAAGATGCTTATAGATCAACGTGCTCATTCCTTTTAAGTATTCAATTGACCAACCTATGGTTTTTTGATAACTTCTTCATGTTTTAATCCGCTTCTCTTCTTGTTCAATCTTAAGCTTTATAGGGATAATCACCGATTTGTCTTAAAAAGACACATTCCATCTCATACTAGAGTGATTGGGTAGTTTCATAATCAACTATTTTTGCTTGTCCTACTTCAATTCACCTTGTTGAAATTATATCCTTCATATGAAATCTTCCATTTCTCTTTCACACGATTTTGAAAATATATGGATCATGCACCTTTTAAATGGTCTAGGAGCATTCCAAAACCCTAAAGGCATCTTTCTATATACATATGTAAGGTAAGTTTCACCAAATCCATTGGAGTTATGTCAATTTGAAAATATCTAGAAGAACCATCTAACCACCCTTTTTTAGAGTTTGGTCAAGGAATGCTAGAAAACAATAGTCTTCCATAGCTACTATATTTTACTTTATGTAATCAACCCATAACCTCCAACCAAAAGTTAGTCTTGTAAGAATGACTTCCTCTTTTTCATTAATAACTACTGTGATACCACTTTTCTTTAGCACAACATAACTCAATCTACCCCAATTGTTATCAAAAATAAGGTAAATAATTTTGGGATCAAGGAGCTTAATCACCTTAGCCCTCACAACTTCTTGCATATGAGTACTCAATGTTCTTTAAGGTTGGTGAACAATGTTAGCTCCTTTGTCCAATGATGTGTATAGATCAATGGGCTTATTCCTTTTAAGTCTTCAATTGACCAACCTATGGTTTTTTGATAACTTCTTAAAGTTTTGATCAACATCTGTTCTTGTTTAACCTTAAGCTCTGTAGGGATAATCACCGATATGTTTTGAAAAGACACATTGCAACCCCTTTTGCACAAGGGTTGTCTTTCTTTGTTTTGCTCCTCAATACTTCTTAGTGTTTTGAACATTTTCGGTACCTAAGATTTCCTTACTCTTAGACCCGCACCTCAATAAAAGTTTCCTTTACTTCATATCACTGCTCAATACCTTGAAACGAACATAAGTTTCATCAACTTTACTCTCTAGTAGAAAATCATCGTGTTCTTGGATAAGAGTGTTAACCGAGAAGACTTCTATTTCTTCTTTTTGTACAAATAATTGCTTTCTCATGTGCAATATGCTCGTCTCTAAAGTCATATTGCTAAAAGTTAATTTCATTATTCCATTCATACAATTTATTATAGCATTAATAGTAGCAAGGAATGGTCTTTTGAAAATAAGAAGCACCAAATTAGCTCTCATTTGAATTAGCTTGGTATCCAATACAAGGATAAAAGAATTTGTCCATTTATGCCAAAACATCCTCCCTCAAACCTCTAGGTATTTTGATTAAAAGATCTATCAACGGTTATGTGATGCTTGTCTTTTTCGGCTTCCCCAAATCCAATTTCTTGTACAAAGAGTATAATAATAGATTGTCTCTAGCCCTTAGATCTAACAATGTCTTTTCCATAAATTCATGATCCTTGTACTCTACAAGGGTTTTACATTCAATTATCACTCTCACTTGTTTGACAACATGAAGCAAAGGTATGTTGACTTTCACTTGCTTCAACACATAAAAAAATTCATCATATTTATTCTCAGATCTCTTACCCTTTAAAGTATGAGGAAATTGAGCAACAATTTTCTGGTCTTTCCTTTTATATCTTCCTCCCTCTTCTTGGTTCACTTTCTTCCATCTCCTTTACCTTACCATGAAGTTTAGTTATGTTTTCTTTTTTCTCAACATCAACCTCTTTCTCTTTTTTAGTTTCCTTAAAAAAAATTTTACTTCTCAATGCAACTACTTCTTTCACCTCTTATTGATTGTGAGAATAACTTTCACCTTTCTTTGCTTTATAAAGAGCCCTTGGATTCTGATGAGGTTAGGCTGGAGATTTCCCTTTATCCCCATTAGTCTATATTTTTAACTTATTTAAGGTTGTTTGGATATTGGTGAGGGCTTGGGGTGTTTAAGAATTGAATTTGTATTGTTCTTCATTCCATTTCTTTTACTTAACAGAAAATTTCCTAAGCTCTTCATTATACTTTTCTTAATCTTCAATGAAATCTTGCTTCTAATGAGGATGATAAAGAAGGTTTACGATTTGATGCTTTTGGAGTTGATTTGTAGTTTGAGACTAAGGTTGATTAAATTGATCACATTGACACCTTTATTCCCCTATATCATCCCTTGGTTTCATATCTTTCTTGAAAATTGTTTAGATTGCTCCAAGAAAAATTCAGATGATTTCTCTAGCTTGCGTTATAGGTGTTCTAGAATGGGTAATTCCTTTCTTGTCTAAACCTGCCACCATTCAACCAACTAAGATTCCAATTACAGCAGCTTTTTCACTAAAAATATCTTTCACTATAGGAATGGTAAGACCCTTATTAATTATGTGTCCTCTAGACTCGCATATGGCACAAGTCTGAGCATTTCTAACAATTCATTTATAGATTATCTTTCGTTCTAGTTCTTCTAGGCTTCTTGTCAAAATTGTGATTCTTACACTTACATTTCCAAGTTGTGGCAAAAAATGGTATTGAATTCTTATTTAATTAGTTGTGATAGTTTATATCCTACATTAAAGGAAATAAATAAACTAACAATCCCTATAAATCAAAACAATCCCAAGAAATGAGGGATTATTCTTCCTAATCTAATTTACAATTATATGCATAATTTTAAATACATATATATATATACAAAAAACCTCAAATAGTAAAATTCAAAATTCTAAGACTCTCCCTTAAGCTAGGGAATAGATATTATCCATTTCCACCTTACTTATAATTGTTTGAAATGTTGTGCTCACCAAACTCTTGATCAAAACATTTGTAAGTTGTCTTCTAGATGATACAAATAGAGTGCAAATCAAACCACTTTCCAACATTTTCTTTATGAAGTGTCTATCAACTTCAACATGTTTTCTTCAGTCATATTGTTCTGAATTATGACTAATGTTTATGACTAATTTGTTATCATAGTACAACCCCATTAGTCCTTCTCATCTAATTTGTAGACCCTCAAGAATAATTTGAAGTCATAGTAACTCACAACTTCTTTATGCCATAGTTCTAAACTTTGCTTCCACACTAGACCTTGACATAACTAGGTTTTTTTTACTCCTTTAAATCACTAAGTTTCCCCCAAGAAAGGTATAGTAACTGATGTGGATCTCATGTCTACCATTGATTCAATATAATCAACATACATGTAGACTTCAAAGAACTAATTCATATATTTTCTCAAGATAATTCTCATTCCTAATCTTCCTTTAAGATATTGTAAAATTCGATGGACAACTTGTAAATATACCTCCTTTGGATTATGCATAAACCGGCTCACCATACTCATGACATAGGCAATATTCGATCTTGTGTGCAACAAATAAATCAATCGTCTCACTAATATTTGATGTACACCTTGATCTGCTCCTTTATCTTTCAATGATGCTTGCTCAAACTTATGGTTTGCTTATAAGAGTTTATACAGGTTTACATCCAACCTTTTCATCTCCTTGAGCAAGTCAAGGGACATATTTATGTTGTGATACAAAAAATACCTTTTTTTTTACCGTGTCACTTCAATTCCCATAAACTTCTTTGCAAGTCATTGTCAAAATGCCTCTGTTTCTTTTAGATCATTCTCTATCACAATTATGTCATCAACATACACCAATAAGCCTGTAACTCCCCCTGAATTAAATTTTAATGAACAAAGTATGATCACCTTAGCTTTGTCTAAAAACCCTATACTTAATATAACCTTTTAAATCTTCCAAACCACGCTCTAAGAGATTATTTCAATCCATGCAAACACCTTCTTCCTCCAACCTAACACCTTATTCTTGTCTAAACTTCCTGAGAGAAACTTTTATATAGATTTCTTCATCAATTTCACGACATAGAAAGACATTCTTTACATCCAATAATTGTAAATCTCTATCAAAATGAGTTACCAAAGACAATAAAATCCTCATTGTATTCATCTTATATTCATCTTTAGTAAGACTGCAAAATTTTCTTGATAGTCCACTTCATATGTTTTGTTTTATATTGTCCAAGGGATCCATCAACCTTGAATTTAACTGTTAACACTTCTATACTCTAATTAAATTAACATAATTGGACCAACATAAACTTAATCCAAACCCTCAATTGAATTAATTAAAAACAATGATAAATAGAAAAAAAAAAAACGAAGAAAACCGCAGATTAAAAATTAATAAGTAAATAAATCTAATCAGATTATCAAATATTCCACTAAAATTTTCAAATTAGATCAAATCATTATAAATTGATAGAAATTTAAGGAAAATTATGAAGCAAAGATCAGGAACAACTGTATTCATTTAAATCAACAAAACCATAGTCTAATTCATTAAATCAATAGGGATCTCCAGAAACTTAAAACAAGTCATAAACTGATTGCATAAAATGATCAAATTAACGTGGATTAAAAAGACCTAATAAAGAATTATGACTTGGGAAAACGAATTCTAATGACTGCAACCTAAGAAAAATTCAACCTATAATTATACAACACTTTAATCAAGAAAGATCAATCACGGATTTACATACAACAATAACTTATGGCTCCAGAAAAAATGATCTCAATCCACACATAATATACAAAGAATACAAAATCTAAAACGAATATTTTGAAACAGCCAAAAATCAACATGATCCAAAAATGGATGAACAAATATAAAAATAAGAGATTCCAACAAAGCAATCCAAAATTTACAAAAATAAACTAATTAGGTTTCTATAATCCAAATCAACACACAATAAAAGGAATCTCAAATAATTACAATTGATTTCTCCGAAAGAAGCATATCAATAGAAATCAAAAGTACATGAATGAAAATTCAACCAAATTCCACAATAATCCGATTTAAATGAAAATTCATAAGAATAGAGAAACTACAATTGAGATCTTCATAAATAAATAACTGAACTAAAGAGGTTATAACCTAAAAGAATAGTTCAGTATGTGAAATTTAACAGTCCAAAGATCAAAAACATCACAATCCAAAAATTACAAAAATAAACAAATGGAAATAATCAGATCAACAGAAACTGAAATGATCAGATCAGTAGAAATCAAAAGTATATGAACAAAAATTCAGCCAAATTCCACAATAATCCGATTTAAACAAAAATCCATAAGAACAAAGAAACTACAATTGAGATCTTCATAAATAAACAAATGAATAAAAGAGGTTATAGCCTGAAAGAATTGTCGAGTTTGACAAATTTAACAGTCCGGAGATCGAAAACACCACAATCTTCACCGAATCCCCTTATCGAAACCCTCTCAATCTTCACTCCTCTCCTCTCCGAGCCCTTAGTTTTCCTTGAGTTATGAAGGAAAATTCAGCTAAATTCCACAATAATCCGATTTAAACGAAAATCCATAAGAACAGAGAAACTACAATTGAGATCTTCATAAATAAACAAATGAATCAAAGTGGTTATAACCTGAAAGAATAATTCAGTTTGAGAAATTTAACTGTCCGAAGAACGAAAACACCACAATCTTCACTGAATCCCCTTATCGAAACCCTACAAGAACAGCTGTTTGGTTGCCGAGAAAACCAAGAAAAGGAAAGGAAACTCTTGAAAAGAAAAAAAAATGTATATGAAAAAACGATCAAATCTAAACCGGACGGAGATATCACGAAAATAACATTAAACATTGGTTATTTGGTTGTTGAGAAAACCCATGAGAAGAACTCATAATCGGTTTTGAACTTACCTATGAGGAAGCTTTTAGAGAGAAGCTTTAGAGAGAAAGACAATGAGAGCTGAGTACTGCGTTCTTGAATGGGTTTTATGGGTTGATATCGCCATACTCCCACTTTTGAAGCTAACTGGCAACTGTGTTATTGAACAGGTTTTACTCTCTCTTTTGAAGCCGTTAGTCTCACACGTCAGGTGAGAGCTGCGTTCTTGAACGTGTTTGGATGTCGTTAAGGCCACAAGAATCCTGAGTTTAACATTCTCTTTTACCCTACAAAAATTTAACATAATTAAATCGAAAACACCACAATCTATACTGAATCCCCTTATCGAAACCCCACAAGAACAGCTGTTTGGTTGCCGAGAAAACCAAGAAAAGGAAAGGAAAATCTTGAAAAGAAAAAAAAATGTATATGAAAAAACGATCAAATCTAAAGCAGACGGAGATATCATGAAAATAACATAAAGCAATGGTGATTTGGTTGTTGAGAAAACCCGTGAGAAGAACTCATAATCGGTTTTGAACTGGGGTTTTGAACTTACCTATGAGGAAGCTTTTAGAGAGAAGGTTTAGAGAGAAAGACAATGAGAGCTGAGTAGCGCGTTCTTGAATGGGTTTTATCACTTTTGAAGCCAACTGGCAACTGTGCTCTTGAACAGGTTTTTTTGAAGCCGTTAATCTCACACGTCAAGTGAGCGCTGCGTTCTTGAACGTGTTTGGACGTCGTTAAGGCCACAAGAATCCTGAGTTTAACATTCTCTTTTAGCCTACAAAAATTTAAATCAAATAGAAAACAAAAGTTCTCAATAACAAATTTTTCCCAAAATAAGTTTTAAATTTTTTATTTCAAAATTAATAACAGAGTCAAAAAATATTTTTTAAAAAATTTGAAGGACAAAAAATTGGACAATTTACGAAAAATAGGTGTGTTATTAGTTAAAAAAAATATTAAAAATATATATGTTCAAATTTTTTTTTTTTTAAAAAAAGGGAGCAAACTGAGAAATAGGCATATATTTACGCTATTACTATAATTTTTTTTATGAGTGTCAAACTTTTAATTAATGATGAAAATATTGGTAATTATGGATATATCGATACTTTCATTTTACGGATATATAAGATATATTGGTGGATACTTTGACACAAAATGTCGATGGACCTAAAATTGATTAGAACTTATAAAAATGTAAAAAAAAAAAAAAAAACTCTTATAAATAATATTAGACATATTTTAAAATTGTTTTTGTTTAAAAAATTGATACATGCATGATACAATTTATCATATTTGATAATAAAATTATATACATAGATAAAAATATGCATTTTATAAGTGTATATTTATTATTAAATTATGTCAAATATTATTTGATATAATATTGTGATATTTGATTATAATATGTTTAATAAAAAATATATTTAATATTAAAATTAAATTTATAATTCATTTAATTCAATTGTATCAAATGATATAAAATAGATAATGATATAGGTATGATTTTTAATATTTAATTAATATATTAAGGGTGTTAAAAACACTATAAAGAAATTATCACGATAAATTTTATATTTTTGATAATTAATTAAAAAATCATTTAATTATAAAATAATTATAATTAATTTGTTCTTTAAAATATTCTTTTAATATTATGTTTATATAACGACTTTTACTATAGATATATATTTACTACCAACTATATAACAAGGGCAAGCTTGTCCTAGTGTTTGATTAAATGGTTGGTGAACGTTTTGGCCACTAGCAGAAAATTTGAAATTTTTTGAAGTTTGACCACCCCGCTTTAACGAAAAATCAATAAATTGCAAAAAATAGGTGAAATTTTTTATAAATTGTCAAAATATCAAAGTACCGATATTTATTTCCTATATATCGTATCAAGATTTATCGATACACGATATTTCGTTGAAATATAGCAATATTTTTATAACTACAAATTTTTCTTTTAAGAATGAAAAATTCTATAACTTAAATAAAGTAATAATAAAAATATATTCAAAGAATTTAATATAAGATACATAAAATGTTTCTCATTATAAGATGACAAAGTATAAAACACTTAAAGATGGAGGCAAAAATATATTTAACCCAATAAAATATATAACACTTTTAAGGCAATTAAAAAAATAACTCAATTGGATTCTTTCTAATAAAGCAAAAGTTTTTCGCATTCTCTTAAAATTAGACTTTGTTTGCCATGTTGTAGCTTTGCACCATAAAATTCTTCTGGTTTATGGTTTTAATGCTTTTAATGCCTACAAATGATTTATTACAAAAATTTAGTATTCGGTAATTTTAAAAAATATTATGTTTAAAAAACTATGCTTTGTAGTAGTTGGGTAGAGCTCACCTTTGTGGAAAACATAAAAAAAAAAAACACACACACACACACATACACACAAAAAAATCTATACTTTGAATAGTGAAAAAATAATGAAAACATCTTTTTATTGTTTTTAAAAAAATGGTTTTTAAGAACACGGAAAACACAAAAAACAAAAACACACCCGCTTCCCCAAATAAGTTTTTTGTTTTCATTAATAGAAAACAGTTCTTGAAAACATGAACCAAACATGCTCTAAGTATTTGGTAATTTTCAAAAATATTATGTTTAAAAATCTAAAGACCCGATTAAAGCAATTGATAATTATTTAATAGGTAAATCACTTCTTATCATATAACTCATTACAAAAAAAATACTATTAAAGTGATTTTCAAAAACATTTCCAGTGAAACCAAATTGTTTTCAATAAAAACAAAAATGATTTTCAAAAACAAATTGTTTTTGAAAACATTTCAATAAAAACCGTTATAAACACAAATTATTTTAAACCAAATTGTTTTCAATCTAACTTGAACCGCTTTAATTAAGATCACTCTCACAAGGACTCTTCATCTACTTCGTGGATTAAAAGAGCTTCTACTATCAAAGAAAAGACAATGACAATAATGTGATTGTTATAATCATACTCATAACCATAATCAAGTCACAAATAATTGGTGTATGCCATTGAACAGAATCTCTCTTTCAGGAACAAGAGAAAGGAGAAGAAATCCAAAAGTAGTTCAACAACTTCTCCTTTCTCTTCTCTCATCCTTTCCCACATCCAAATGCAGTCTACTTCATTAATAACTCAATGTAAGAATTCAGAAAAACCGAGAAATGAATAGATACATACATATACATTTTTATAAATAGACTAAGAAACCATCTTCAGCTAAACCACTTGCTATACTTGTGACATATAAATAAGGTTTTGGAACCAATCATGCCAAGACTCGTACCTCTTTTTCTACACATTCCACATTCAAAAGCTTGGCTCAACTTTTTAATTCAGATGGCCACAAGATGCTAGATAAGAAAGCTGAATGCTGTAGGCCTCTTTGAGCTCTGCCAATACCTCTGCCATCACAGGCCTTTGTGCTGCATCTCTCTCCACACTCCTTGATGCAATCAGGGCTGCCTTTCTCATGCTCTCCACATCAAAATTTCCCTTTATGCTCTCATCCACTATCTCAAATGCACCTGCCTGCAGGTAGGGCTTGGCCTGCACAACACCAAGGGAACTCATCAACATCATTCACTTGATTCTCGACTGTTTTTTCAATGGAGAAGAATGCCAGTGAACTATTAGCAAGTAGGAGCAGAAGTAATGAAGGAAAAGATTGGATTACCCATAAGACCAAATTGAAGGAATCAGGAGTTCCAGAGTGACTTAACGGTTCTCGCCCACAAATCAGCTCCAAAAGAACAACTCCAAAGCTGTAGACATCACTTTTCTCGGTTAGCTGTTGGGTGGAGTAGTATCTGCACATGAAAGTGAGGTTAGCAGCTGTGTGGAAAAACATTCACCTATACAAGTAAGAAGGAGTAACCGATGAGATGACAAATTCAGAAGACTTACTCAGGATCAAGATAGCCAGCAGTGCCCTTGACAACAGTTGTGACATGAGTTGCATCAGCCTGTGTTACTTGCTTGGAAAGGCCAAAGTCACAGACCTTGGCATTCATCTCCATGTCCAAAAGGATATTACTGCACTTCACATCACGGTGTATGATTCTTGGATTGCTCCCATTGTGTAAATAGTCCAACCCTGTCAAAAGACCGATAATTAAGATCTTCTAGTCTGCTATAGGAAGAAATTTATAGCCCCTTCATATGCTTATCAGTGAACATTTGGATACTGTGTAGTTCAATGTGCACACTACCAGTTGAATTAAATTTGGCTACAACTCCATAAACAGATTTGCGATAGAATATTGATTCTATTTCCCATTCATTATATTTGAGGCTTGCACAAGAGCTATAATACAAGAATGACAATCCAAGTATGTATATATTACAAGTAAAGAGAGGAGATTCAAACTTCATAGAGCTTCTTATTGACCTTTTTGGTGACAATTTTCAGTATAAGACTTTGCTTAAGTTAGAAATAAGGAAATAGGGAAACTAGTATACCTTTTGCAGCATCAACAGCAATTTTCAGTCTGCGAACCCAGCTTAAAGTTATCTTTCTACCATTTGCACCTGAGATGGTGGGTAATTCTAATTATTAAATAAATATCAATAAAAAGTGGAGAATTCATGGAAGAAGTACAAGAATGGATTAAAATGAAGCATAAATAAAGGGAAAAAAAATTAGTTGCATTCATGTATAACATACCATAAAGATTGTCAGCCAATGATCCACCAGGCAAATACTCATAGACTAGAATTTGCTGCTTTGATTCATGACAAAATCCTTCCAAACTGACAAGATTTTGATGACGAATTTGTGACAAAAGATGCACCTAAAAAGAATCCATGAAATGAAAAAAAATGATAAAATAACTCTACAGCAACTTTATCTTTCCAAATATTAGATCCAACAAGAAGCATAAGGTATAATTAAATAGCATATAACTGTGATCATTAGGATAATCAACCAGCAACTGCAATTAGTCCGGTCTATACTATCGCAAGAGATCACTCGTTTGGGCCTCACCTTAGGGGGAACAAATCAAGTACAAAAAAAAAATGTGGGAGAATTCATATGACAAACCTCATTGATAAAGGAATCAGCCCCAAGTTGTGTTCTATCAAACCGCACCTTCACAGCTACTAGTTTTCCATCTGGAAGCTTGCCAATGTAAACAGATCCGAAACTACCACGTCCTATAACCTCCTTGAAGTTGTTTGTAGCTGCTTTGATTTCTTTGTGGGAAAAGATTCTTGCTGCTGCATTCCAGTTTCTCATATCTACTCCTGCCCCTGAACAAATAAAACCAATGGCCATATGAGAATGAAGTAACAAGCTAGTATGGCAATGATTAGGGGACTTTTCTTACTTTCTGAGTATGTGACCTCAGTTCTCTTTCTCCTCATGTACAAGAACACTAACAGGGATGTAACAATAACTGCAAACAAAACTCCACCAACCGCTCCAAGTATAATTGTTCTCAGGTTATGATCATCATGCTGCTTTTTGTTAAAGATGGTAACTTGTGGTGTCTCAATTGAAGGATTGGATGGAACCTCACTACATGTTGAAATGGAGAAGGAAAGGCACAAATTGCCTGATGATCTGCACAAAAATGCTGCATCAGAATGATGGAATGTGTATCATTAACGAAAAATATACCGGTCCCATACCTAACTTCCAAACTTTCTCGGTTTAGAGAGTCTGGGAGGGTGCCTTGAAGTTTATTGTTTTCCAGATTCCTGCAGATTGAACAACAGTTTGAATACAATTTACCAAAACTAGAATAAATGTCAGGGACTTTACTGGCTGATCCCATTTTCATGCTCACTTACAATAGGTGAAGGTCCTTTAACTCTCCCAAGCTCTCAGGAACTGTTCCCTCTAAACTATTGTTTTGCAAGTCCCTTCATACAAGATAAAATGAGTGTAGGATAAGCATCCCTTTCTCAAGAAAAATAAGTAACAATTTTAATGCAAAGAGCTAAAATCAATACGGGCTTAACTGTGCTAAATTAATAGAACTAAAACCATGTAGGCTATTGGAACTCACAAAATTTGAAGGCTGATCAAATTCTCCAAATCAGAACCAAAGGATGTTATCTGATTGAAACTCAAATTCCTGCAGATTTCAGTTCACACAACGTTTGGTTCATGCCATCCAGGGAAACAAAATTTGGGTTATGAATAAGTTTTTAGCAAGACATTACAGTTTTTCAAGGTGTTGCAGGCTATCCAAGTTCTGTATCTTCCCTGTAAGTGATGTGTTGTGCAAATCCCTAAGATGTAGCCCCACCAGAAAGAAATGTAAGGGTCAGAGTATGGAAGAATGTATGAACAAGAGCAGAGCTATGTTGTTGTTAATATAAAGAGCTTACAGTGTTCTAAGATCCAATAAGTCACCAAATGTAGGACTGATTGACCTCAAGTTAATGTTGGGAAGCCCCCTAAAATAAGGCCATAGCCCCATATCAGTTCACCTTGCAAAGAAGAAAAGGGAGAAGGAAATGGCTTCAAGAAATGTACATACAATGAAGTAACCAGACTTCCTTGGCAGCCGATATGATCCCATGGTGTAGGAGAGCATGGATCATCTTGCCATCCAAGATCCAAACCAGTTGATTGTTGAATAACCTGAAGTGCTGAAACTGCAAGAAGATATCAACAGGCCAAGTGTAAAATGGGGTTAATCTTAGCCTTCAGGAAAGCCTCATTAAGTATGCAGAATGCAGAGAGAACATTACCTGTAGTTGAGGAAGTTTCTGAGGGAATATCAACCATCTCATACACCTCAATTGCATTGATTAGAGGGTTGAAGCTGATATTCTTCAATGTGATGCTCAAGCTCTTGATTCCCTTTCGCGTAAAGAACAGAGCAGTGGCTTCAGAGTTTTTCACAGTGTAACTTGACCATACAACATCTCCATTAATCAACACATCAAAAGTTGGAGACACAGGAAGAATTCCAGCAAAATAGAGGACAATGTAGTAGTCCCCTAGCTTATCAAGGGGAAAATAATAAGCCAATGTATCCCTCCTGGCCAAAACTCTTGCAGTTTGAAGAACAGCCAGAGGAGGGCTCTCCTCAATACTTGATAAATTGAAGCTGAGCTGAATGTTGAACCCAGTTGACAAATGGAATGGTGAAAAGCTTTGATCTGCATCCCATATACGATCATATGAATCCAAAGGGTACCTGTGTTTGTAGAAACCAATCAGACAAACTCACAACAGACCTGCAAAGCAACACAAAGAAGACCAGATGAGAAAAGCCCTTACCTCAGTGATCCATTAGCATAGCCACAATTGATTCTATAACACTTCCTGAGGGACTTATTGGGGAAATCTTCCATGCCACTTGTGTAAGCTCTCTGAGGGAGAGGCCGGACTTCAAGTGATGATATAACCGGAACTCCACCTCCTGGAAGGGCATGTAAACACAATGGGAGGATGTCTTGATTAACTGACCATACAAACTCTTCTGTCCATGGATCAGAAACAGTGAGGTTTGCAGTGGTGGTAATAGCTGTCCCTAGAGAAACAGAGAATGCAGGGGGTTTGGCCAGACCATCATAGTTCTTGTACACAAACTGGGTTCTAACAAGAACCACTGATGACACATTCTTCACGGGTAATCTGTAACACTTGCGGCCTTTGGAATCTGGGAAAAACCGAATCGGTACATGTGAGGAGGAGGTTCCCTCGATGAATTCAATGGTGGTAGTATTGCCTGTATCAACATAAGTGCTATCCGAGACCCATGATATGTTGGTAGAATCAACGAAGTCTGCAGTTGCGCCACAAGATAAACTCAAGAACCCTGTTCCATACGCATTGCATTAGAGATTCTGAGCTCATAATGAGATCTTAAATATCAACCATACAGAAAATATATCCATAACTTATAGAATTGAAGCTGATGCAAGGCTCAATTCAAGATAGAAACCAGTACAAGTGCCAAAAAGGACCTCAAGAGAATAAAGGACTAACTTTTGGTTGCTGAGAACTGCAGGGAAAGTGAAAGGAAAATTGGATTTCTAATTATGTATTAATTTTTAATATATAATCCTTTGGAATCTATCATCCACTTCTCCACAACTTTCTCTGCAACCAAACTGTTTTCCACAGGCCCATAATGTCCTAAATGCCTCAAATTTCATCAGTAAAAATGCTCCAAAAAAGTCAAAAAAGTTTTGAAGCCACATACCATCTTGATAGCAGAAACCCACATTTCCAAGCCAAAACAACAAAAAGAAGCAAACCCAGAAGCAAACCGTGTCCATGAATCAGACCCTTCAATGTCTCCTCAATATTTCTGTCCACCACCCAAAGAGAGAAGTATACTCATGTGTACATGAAGCTTTGAACTTCAACCAGTTCCCCGGAAGAAGAAGAAGAGAGAAAAGAAAAGAAGCAGGGAATGTGGGAAATGGATGGTGAATTGGTGGGGGGAAGAGTAATGAGTAAAAGGAACAAATTGAAGCTGTAAAGAGGCGGGTGCAATGGGGAGAGGGTGTTGATTAAGGCGTGTTGAGAGGAGCAATAATTATGGCCTTCCTCTTTTCTTTTGGTGTTTGACTACTACTACTACTACTACTCAAAGATGGATATTAAAGCATGGTATAATTCTAGTATAAAATTACAGTAGAATAGCAACTGATGAGGAAGAAGATGAAGATGAAGTTGAACAACACAACCAGATCACAGCCCTCCATTTTCTACAGTGTCTCTGTGTGGACCAAATCATTGAGGTTGAAAAAAACAGAAGAAAATGGAACTTTTCATCATGGGGAGAGACGTTAACATGCAACTAAATGCTAACAAATCTATGCCAAACCTGTCCTTTTCTCCATTTAAAACGGTTCCCTCTCAACAGGGCTTGGGATTCTTTTGACCAAAAGGTTTATCTCAGATAGTTTTTTCTTCAATCAAAGTAAAGGTAAGGTTGGGTAGGAAAAAAGAAATGAGAAAAGTGGGGAGAAAGGATGTCCTCTTTGAATTTTACCATAACGAAAGGTCTTTCCATGTTTTTAAAAAGTCACTTCTCTATATAATATTGAAAAGTAATCACTAATTGACATTGATGTCTATTATATTTTATGCTGTAAATTTGCAACTAGCAAAAGAATATATATGAACAAAATTTTGTTCATAAATTGATGTCTGTCTTTGAAAAGGAGTCGTTGCTGTTGGACCAGTTCCCAGACTGCATATAATTAGTAACTCCATGTGTTTCAAACATATGCACTCAAAAGTTAGTATTTGTTGCCTTGGAGCTCTGAATGATTTTTTAGTTATGCAAAGCCCTTTTCAGGAGAGAAAGAAAATGGAATCTTGACTCTTTTGAATCCAATTCTTTATAAATTTATTGAGCAATCCAAATGGCTCTTTCTTCTTATTCATAATGGCTTGGATTGTATATATATTGTTGCTCACTGGTGCATTTGAGATTAATTGAACTTACACCCATTTTCTTCTTTTGTTTTCCCCTCTTTTTTTTATAAATTTAATTTTTAAACTATTTTATTAATAAATTGTTGGGTGGCTGGTTTTAAGTCATATTCTTTGTCTTAAGAAGCTTGAAAGTGAAGCCATTGAAAGAAACAAAAAAAGGAGGTGGGTTTGTCCTGTACATTTGTAATTTTATTAAACAACTTGTGTGGTATAAAATAACTTGGAAGTTGAAATCAAGTTGTTAAGAGGCTTATTTTAAGCCCAGGGCATAAAATTGAACATCCTTGGGCCATTTTTTTAGATGGGCAAAATATGGGGGGAAGGCAGGATGCTGAAGGGACCCATTAAGGGAATGATAGGTTAGCCTTTAGGTAACTTCGCTTGCAAATTCAAACTCCATCATCTTCTTATGAATCTTTTCGACAAAGGAAAGAAGCCCAAATCACGCAAAGATTATCCTATCGCGTACTGATACTATTCATTATGCATAAATCATTATGCCTTCTCTCTTCTTCTTCTTTTTTTTCTTTTCTCTTCCACTGCATGACCTCCCCTATGTTTCATTTCAGGGAACCTCTTATAGCATTTGAAGGTGAAAACTTGTAACTTTTAAGGGACTTAAGTTTCAAATAAATAATGTGAGTCCTACTAATTTATCTCTCTCTAAAAGAGATTTTCAAAAAAAAAAAAAAAAAAACGTGACCGATGATGATGCACAAATCTGATTTTTATTTAATTAAAATTTTGAAAAACATTAAAGTTATTGTTATTCGTAATAAAAACATATTAAAAATATAATTCACAAAATAAAAGTAGCCATTTTGAATGGTTGAGTAGGTTCTCAAGTTGATGGCTGCACTGGCTTTGTAGCTCTAGCACAGTAAAGCCAATGTTTCGAGGTTATTTAATCATTCATTACTCTTAACCATACATCTAATCCTTTTTTAAGGGTTTAGAACATTAGATATAAACAAAATCCAAAAAAAGTGAGCAAGAAAATGGGAAGTGGTAGGCTATGACTCATCCAATCAAATCAACGAGTTCAAAATTTTAAGGAGAAAATTTGAGAAATGGAGAGGGGAGAAAATATGAGAAACGTTACTATCATTACAAACACAGAGTTACATTTTAATTTCTCAAACAAGCCACTCTATTGTTTCAGGTAGCCAGCCAAATTTCAACCAAGCCATAAGCATTATATAGTATCTACCTTGTAACACTCTAACCCGCATTTGGTTTAACTTAGATTAAGGTAGTGTTTGTATTTTTTGTTTTTTGCTTAAAACAATTTGTTTTTAAAATTTAAGATATTTGTTTTACTATTTTTTTCATAACTTATTATAAATTTTTTACTAAATAGAAAAAATAATATATTAGTTTTTATTTACTTTTTAATACTTAATAGAAATAAAATATAATAATAACAAATAATCTAATATTTAACATTATTAAACATTAAGACTATGTTTGGTTCCTAAAAAATTTGAGAGAAAATGCAAAGGAAATAAAATACAAAGGAAAAATAGAAGAAAAGAAAAAATTAAAGAAAATAATAAATAGATTAAAAGTCGATAAATTATTATTTTTATTACTTCAAACTCATTTTATTTATTTTAACTCATCTTAATTTAAAATTACATTAAAAAATTTAAAAATATATTTATTTTTAATTAATTTTAATTATATATATATATATATATATATATATATTTTATATTTGTCATAGTACAATCAAACATGAAAAAAATCATTTTTTTCTGAGAAACAAACATAACCTAAGGTTTTATCTAGAATTAAGTAAAAAAATAAAAAAAACACCACCCAAGTTTTTTCAAGCTCAATTCAATTTGGATTGAAATTTGACCAAGGTTTGGAGATCCTAAAATAGTATATATTATTCTATAATATATATCATATATCAATCACATTATACTTTTTCAACTTTTTAGAAATACATATAAATCCATTACCTTTTTATTATCATCTAGAAAATTCATCAAATTTACTATTTAAATTTTGATATAAATACATAGATCATGAATTTTGAAAATCATATAACCAACCAACCAATTCTAATCCAAGAGTTTAACCTCACCAACCTCCTCAAACTTAGAAAAATGAGGTTAAATTAGATTTGAATTAAATACCTTTATTTAGAGGTCATGTTAAGTTGAACTCTCTGGAGGATTATTTCTTAATTCAGATTAGGTTTGAGTTACACTCAACCTTATCCAACCCACAGAAGTTGCAGACCTTTGTAAAACCCACAAAGGTTTCCATGACATCATTGAAGGTATACTTGGTGTTGAGCAGAAGAAGCAAGAATGGGCAGCAGATAAACATGGACCCAAATTAAAAGTATTCCCTGTTTTGAATCACAAGTAGAACCAAAAAGTAGGAAAACACAGATGGCCGTTCATAATTTATCCAGATATCTAGAGCCCTCTATTGTCTTAAAAGAAATCATCGAAACTGAAAGCAAATTCAGCAGGAAATAATCCTCTCAACAAAATTGTAATCAACTAAGTAGTCTATAGAAATTTAGTACTTAACAGCAGCAAGGATGTCTAGTTGGGTGCTAAGCTTCTCCTCAGCCACTTTCTCAGCCTTCACCCTAAGTTTAGTCAGTTGCTTCTTCCTCTCATATGCCAGCTGAGCTCTCTCTTTTCTTTTCTTCTCCAGCTCCTGTAGCACCAGAACAAGTTAGAAAACAGATTTTGCATACCAACACTTGTGTGGACATTGTAAATCCACAATTTCCTTGGGGAGGTGTCTTACATCAATTAATTTGATGCAATAATGAAGGGAAAGATGTAGAAACTGGAAAGTATAACCCATGATATAGAACATAACTCTCTAGTTTTATGTACTTTCTTTGTAGATAGAGCTAGTAAGTAAAAAGATCACTACCTCCCTGTACAAGTGAGAGACATCATATAAGGCATGGTAACTCTAGCATGAGTATACCAAAACCCAACTATATTGGGCTACAGAGCTACCTAACCTATCTTATACTTTCAAAGTTGAGTTGATTGGTTCAATGAAAGTAGGCTAAAGTAGTAAGCTAGGTTTGACTTCTTAACCCTAATTTACACCAAGAGGACCTCAAATATTTCTTGGTTACATGCAGCCATCAACTCCTATCATATGACATGACAGGAGCACCACAACCAGCAAATTATATCCACTATACAAACAGAAAGAGCATACTGCCCATCATTTCTGAACATCAGAGTGCATATTCATTCATTAAAACACTATCATCCACCAAAGAAGAGACCGTCTATGACAATTTTCAGAAGTTGAAACTTTGGTGGTTTTGCTCTATGACAATTTTCAGAAGTTGAAACTTTGGTGGTTTTGCTCTTTACATTGACCCCCAAACGACGATTTTTTAAAGCTGATTCTGGCATGCAGCCATGCTTGCATTTTTTTTAAGAGAGGAACAAAACACTTATAGAAAATCCACTTGTGAAAAGTAAGATGAATATTTTTTTGATTCCTGTTAATCACAAGAGGCACAATCCACCAGTCCCACATCTGTAAAAATAAAATTAACCAAAAAAAAAAAAACCTGAGGAAAAATGTCCATTTATATTCCATCCCATTTGCTTGGCAGAATACCAATAAAAAATAAAACTGATGGAAAATGCCCATTTATATCACTTTCCCATGCACACGATTGGAATACCAACCAAAAATATAATCAAGCAACAAAATTCACAAAAACCGAGATAGAGAGAGAGAGAGCAAAGCATAACTTTCAAACAGAAGTTGAAAGGAACTCAGACAGCTACCATGACATGAAAATCATAAAAAGAATAGTGTCGACAGCTACCATAACATAAACACTATTAAAGGAATAGAGAGGATTCTTTAAATTTTTAAAACATCGGAATTTGCAAAAAAATTAAGATGCCAAAAAACATATCAAAACTGGACTATGATTTGTCATAAAATCAATAAATGGGCTGCATGTATCACATGACACATTAGTGCCCATAAAGAAATCAGAATATACAATAGTTGCATATATTTACCTACTACCATGGAAAAAAAAAGTTCAATCAACAAGTACAGAATAGGTTATATAAGTACAGATTAGAGTGAGTATTGATGTGCATCTATGCATGTGAATGTGTATTTGTTTGGGGAGGGGAGAGAGAGAGCTCAAATTGATTCCAAGAGGCAGGGAAGTGAAATCTTACTCTGATGGTATCGTAATGGTTCCATCCAACCTCTGAGGAAAGCCGGCCAAGCAAGCAGTACTTGTGTCCAGCCTGAAGCCTCAAAACCCTAATTTTATTTCAACCAACCATCAAATCAATTAGCGAGAAACAAGATTAAAACACATGATTAAAAAACAATAGAGTTGAAACCAAACCCCAATTAAGAAATTCAGAGATAACGATAATCAAGAGAAACAAGAAACTAACTTGAGTGCATCAGGAATGACCATCCTCTTCATCTTATCATATGGTGGAGGGATTCCCTCATAAGCCTTCAATCGTGCAAGGGCTGCTGCTCCACGCTTGGTCTTGTGCGGAATCATCCTACAATAAAACAAAACCAAAAAAAATTCATTAAAAACAGTGTTGAAATTAAGCTCTGTATGGTACCTAATGAAGTGAAGGAAAGGTACAGGCACCAAAATATCAAATTGAAGATTCTCCATGATTTGGAATAACAAATACTCCACTCAACTGAGCATTGCAAACATGCCTTAGTTAATTCGAGTTTTGTACAATTTAAAATTTCTTATTCTTTGCTTTTCCTGATTTTCTCAGCAACCAAACGAATAGTTTTCATTTACCATTTCAGTGAATGAGTAATAAATCCTAGTAGAGCATGGACTAAAACACCCGGCAATTCAAAACAGAAACCCATTCACAAAATTGATTGTTGAGAAATGCAAGCAATCTTCGGAAAGGACATAAACCCCCACTCTTAGCTGAGAGTCAGTTTGAGCTAAGATTCTTTCATTCTTTTCACCTGATTTCTCTTTCTCCTAAACAATAGTTAATATTTAACAATACAAGAAGAAAAATAAGAAAGCACATTTAAGATTTTAGCAAAAATACAAGATCCAGAATTTTCGTTTCCTTATCCTTTTTTTCACGGCATAAATAACTTAATTAAGATATATGATCATATCCCATCTTTACCACTTCCCAAAGTTTCTCAGCAACCAAACAGACAGTCAATACACAACAGCAGAGCAAATAATTAATAAAAACAAACAGCAAACAAGAAAAACCAAAGAGCATTAGATCATTTGAACCAGGAGAGCCAGACCCATGACACTCTCATTTTTCTGATAAGGACAACAGAAAAATATTAATAACTCACCCACGGATGGTACGCCAGAGGATCTTGGAGGGGGCGCGGAAGTGGATGGGCCCATGAGAGGGCTTGGTGTTCATGCGCTTGCGGAGGAACCTCAGGTACTTCATCTTCTGGCGAACGAGTCCACCAGAGAGGCAGATCTCCTCGCATCTCACTACCACCACTTTCTGCCCATTCAGCAACTCTTTCGCCAATATCGACGCCAGTCTCCCCAGCATGTGGTGCCTTGCGTCCACCACCACTCTCCCGGCGCAGATCCCTGATCCCGACACCATCCTTCCCTCTCTCTTTCTCTCTTTCTCTCTCGCCGAATCCAACAATGGCAGCTAGGGTTTGTGAGGGTTTATAAGAGAGAGGGAGTTAAGGGGTTGTTTGGTCACGAGGGAGATGTGTGCTAATACCGGTTCGGGATGTCCTGGATCCGGATTAGCTTTAGTGGGTGCTTGCTTCATCACCCGTCGACGTGTAGGCAGTGATGCGGGAGTTTTAGGCCAAAATCCCCATGAAACAAAAATTAAGGTTGCCTTTCCCTATGTTTTCTCAAACTTGTTATATTTTTTTAACTTAAAAATATTTTTTAAAAACAAGTAAACAACCATATTTTTCTTTTGTATTTTAAAAATCGGTAAAAACAACTCTTACTTGTTCTCTAAAAATTATACTTTATTTTTAAAAATTGTTTTAAAAGAATAACGACAGATAGTGTTATAAATTTTTTAAAACGGTTTTTTTATTTTTAAAAATAAAAAAAAAATTGTTTTTAAATCATACGACCAAACAAACAAACTCTAAGGTGGTGTTTGTTTTTTTTTTTTTGGTTTTTTCATAAAAGTAATTTGTTTTCAGAATTTAAGTTGTTTGTTTTTCTACTTTTTCATAACTTATTATAAACTTTTTACTGAATAGAAAAAATAAAAATATGTAACTTTTTCTCATAGTTCTGAAAGGCGCGCCTAGGCTCGAGGCGGTGCGACGCCACCCTCCGGCGCCTCGCCTGAAGGGATGCGACACCCCTTCACGAAGGCGCCGCTTAGGCACGCAAGGCGCTGCTTAGGCACGCAAGGCGCTTGCCTTCGGCAAGGCGCGAGGCGGTCGCTCGAGTCGCCTCCGACGGTTCGACCAGGTACGCACTCCTTCTCCTTCTCCTTCTCCTTCTCCTTCTCCTTCTTCTTCTTCTTCTTCTTCTTCTTCCTCCTGTCGTCGAGTTGCAGAGAAACGGGAGAAGCGGGAGCCCTAATTTTTTTTTATTTGCTGGGCCCAAAACGACGCCGTTTTAGCCCATGTTCATTTAAAAGATTAGGGACCAAAACGACGTCGTTTTGGAGCCTGTTTGTTTCAAAAAAAAAAAAACAGGCCAAAACGATGTCGTTTTGGCCTGTTCCTCCCATCCAACCCCCTTTTCTGGTCTTTCTTAACCCGAGACCACTCCCATTCGTGCCCTAGCCTCTTCCATGCTAGAGAAGTGAAGAAGAAAAAGAAAAAGAAGAAGAAAAATAGGGGAAAATAGGAGAAAAATAAAGGGAAAATAGTCGCGTACCTTCCGGACCTCGGTATTTTTCTTTTTTCTTCACTTTTATGCATTTTTTTCCATTCTTATCTCATAACTCTCATTGGTAATTTTTTTTTAAATATAAATATTATATTTTGAGTTTTGACATGAAAATTTTACAAAATAAAAATAAATAAACAAAAAGCACTCATATGCATGTTTGTTGTTAATGTGATAATGTGATACGCATTTTTTTTTCAATTTTTTTTTCTTAATTTAATTATAATTATTTTATTGTAGAGTATAGATAATTTGTTTGCAAGATGGATAATGAGAGTGAAACTCAAGTGGACTCTAGTGCAAATGGAAGAAGAGATCCCAGGTGGAAATGTGGTCGTTTGGTTAATGAAAAAGATTTGAACACCATCATATGCATTTTTTGTGATAAAGTAACCAAATGAGGCATATATAGATACAAACATCTTGTTGGTGGATATAGAAATGCTAAAAAGTGTAGAAAATGTCTGGAACATGTTAGAGAAGAAATGAAAGAGTATATGAGTTCCAAGAAAAATAAAAAAGAGCAAATGAATATGGGGAGCGAATATGTTAATAAAGATTTGTTTGGTTTGGAAGATGAAGATATTGGTGAGGAGATTAATAGTAGAACGAATGTCACCAACATTTCTAGTGGAGGTAGTAACCGAGGAGGAAGTGGTGGTAAGACGTTTTCTTTAAAAAAAAAAACCAAGACAAAAAGGTCTTATGAATCATTTTTTTCACTCCTAATGCAGAGATAGTTATTCAAAATTGAAGGAGTGGAAAGATGAATCAAACTACCATCAATGATGCCTACAAAAAGGAAGCAAGAGAAAGAGCTTGTATACTTATCACAAAATGGATGTATGAGGCTGCTATTCCATTTAATGCAGTCACATATCCGGGTTTCCAACCAATGATTGAGGCTATTGGCCAATATGGTGTGGGTATGAAGGGACCAACTTTTCATGAGGTAAGAGTTACTAACCTTAAGAAAGAATTGGCTCTCACAAAAGATTTGATGAAAGATCATATGGTGGAATGGGGGAAAAATGGATGTTCAATTATGTCGGATGGATGGACCGATAGGAAAGAGAGAACTTTGGTGAACTTTTTGGTTAATTGTTCAAAGGGAACTATGTTCATGCAATCCATTGATGCTTCTTCAATGATTAAGACGGGAGAAAAGATGTTTGAGTTACTTGACAAATGGGTAGAGCAAGTTGGTGAGGAGAATGTTATTCAAGTTATAACAAATAATCACTCAAGTTATGTGATGGCAGGTAATAAATAATATTTCTTGAATTTTTATTTACTTTTAAAATTTGAATTATTTATCTTGAGAACTTATGTAAATTTATTATCTACAATGTCATATAGGGAGGTTGTTAGAATTAAAGCGCCCACGTTTGTATTGGACACCATGTGTTGCACATTGCCTTGACTTGATGTTGGAAGATATTGGAAAGCTACCAAACATCAAGAGGACATTGGAGAGGGCTATATCACTAAATGGGTATATTTATAATCGCTCAAGGCTACTCAACATGATGAGGCGGTTTACTAGACAAAGGGAATTGCTTAGGCCTGCTAAGACTCGGTTTGCAACTGCTTTCATCACATTATCGCGATTGCATGAACAAAAAAACAATTTGAGGAAGATGTTTACAAGCTCGAATTGGTCAGATAGTAAATGGGCAAAAGAGCAGAAGGGGAAAACTATAGCCAACATAGTTCTAATGCCTTCATTTTGGAACACTATTGTGTTGTGCTTAAAGGTTTCGGGTCCCCTAGTTTGTGTGCTTCGTTTGGTTGATGGTGAAAAAAAAGCTCCTATGGGATACATATATGAGGCCATGAATAGAGCTAAGGATACAATTGTGAGAAGTTTTAATGGAAATGAAGAGAAGTACAAAGAAATCTTCAACATCATTGATAAGAGGTGGGAGATTTAGCTTCATCAGCCTTTGCATGTAGCAGGGTACTTTTTGAACCCAGAATTCTTCTATGATAAGCCAGAAATAGAGCATAATGTCGAGATTATGAGTGATTTGTATAAATGCATCTTAAAGCTAACAAGAGACCCTGCTAAGCAAGAAAAAGTTGTGGCCGAAGTGAGTTTGTTCACAAATGCCCAAGGACTATTCGGGAATGAGTTAGCTGTTAGGACAAGAAAGACTAGAACACCAGGTTAGTTATTTAGTTTTGTTTATTTAAATTATTAGATTGTATTTTTGCTAAAATAGGTGAATTGTTTCACTAAATTGTTAATAACTATACTACAGCTGAATGGTGGGCTGCATATGGAGCTTCAGCTCCAAATTTGCAAAAGTTTGCAATGAAAGTCCTCAACTTAACATGCAGTGCATCAGGTTGTGAACGGAATTGGAGCATCTTTGAAAATGTAAGTGACCAAATCCAAAATAATTACAAGTAATAGTCTAATATAGTCTTGAATGTAACTTAAAAGTTAAAACTTTAAAATATATTTATGAGCTTATGAATTTTTGCAGATTCATAGCAAGAGGAGAAATAGGTTAGATCATCAACGCTTGAATGATTTGGTGTACATTAAGTATAATCGAGCCTTGAAGAGAAGATACAATGAACGTAACACCATTGACCCAATTTCCTTGAAAGATATAAATGATAACAATAAATGGTTGATAGGGAGAATAGAATATGAGGATTCTCATGGAGGTGCACAAGATGATTTTGTATTTGATGATGATAATTTGACATGGGGTGATGTTGCTAGAGCTGCTAGAGCCGAGGAGGCTAGGTTTGATATTAGAGCTAGAGCTAGAGCAAGCTCAAGCATAATACCACCAACAAGGGGAATAGCTTCAAGTTCTAGAACTTTGCCTTCTCATTCACTAATAGATGAAGATGAAGATGGAGACATGGTTGATTCAGCAGATGAAGAAGATGGGGAAGGCTACAAATGTGGTGATGGAAATGATGATGATGATGATTTTGTTGATTTAGAGGAAGAGTGATGATTGCTTGTTGTGGACAAATTTGTTATTTAAGTGTTTTTTAATGATGTTTTTGAATTGTGGACAAATTTCATGTTTTAGACCTTTAGGTTTGGAAACTTTGGATTTGGATATGTATTAGGCAATTAGCAATATGGATTTGGATTTGTTTTTATGCTTGGAGTTCTTTATTTTTATGTTTTTGTTTATTAAATTGAAGTTTTGGATGATATTTGATTATTTATGTGTTTAGGACAAATAAATGATTGTTAAATTTGATTATATTATATAAAAATATATATGTAAATTAGGGTGCGCCTCACTTCACTAAAGCCCGCGCCTTAGATGCGCCTTGTGCCTCAGGCTTCAGGGCTACTTTGCGCCTTGGTGCACCTTGAGCCTTTTAAAACTATGCTTTTTTCTAAATAAAAAAAAATAACATATTGGTTTTTCTTTACTTTTTAATACTTAATAGAAATAAACTTATTATAGGTTGTTTTTAAAAATTATGCTTTATTTTTAAAAATTGTTTTAAAAGAATAATGACAAATAGTGTTGTAAATTTTTTAAAAGTTTTTTTTTTTTAAATAAAAATTTGTTTTTAAATCATACGACCAAACATACAGACTCCAAGGTGATGTTTGTTTTTTTGGCTTTTTCCTAAAAGTAATTTGTTTTTAGAATTTAGGTTCTTTGTTTTTCTATTTTTTCATAACTTATTATAAACTTTTTACTAAATAGAAAAAATTAAAATATGTAGCTTTTTTAAATAAAAAAAATAACATATTGGTTTTTCTTTCCTTTTAAATACTCAATAGGTTGTTTGTTTTTCTACTTTTTCATAAGTTATTATAAACTTTTTACTAAATAAAAAAAATAATATATTGGTTTTTCTTTATTTTTTAATATTTAATATAAATAAAATATTACAAAAACAAACAATCTAATATTTAACACCATTAAGTATTAAAGTTCTATTTAGAATTAAGTAAAAAAACAAACACCACTTAAGTTTAATCACTTTGTCAAAATTATTTTCGAAGTGGTCCTTTTATTATCACGTAGGAACAATATCATTATTATTTTTTTTTTAAATTGAGGCTTTATTTTTCGTGGGAGAATGATATAACACTTAAGTGACTAAAAGAGACTTGAACATAAGTTTTAAAAGAAACCTAAAAGTTATATTTTTGTATTCAAACAGCCCACTTTGATTCAAAATTCATGATTCTAGGTGAAGAGCGGTGGTCAAAATTTGAAAATTTTGAAGATTAGCTTGATATATCTTGAAAAAGAAATGCAAAAATTAAATAAGATAATGTAAAAATGATTTAAAGTAATTACAAGTGATAAAGTAATATTTGATTTTTTTTTTCTTGTAAATGTAAATTTTGTGAGTAGAAATATTATGTTAAATAACATTTGAATATTTAATGATTAGTAGGATTTAATTTTAGATTTTTTAAATGAGTTTATTATTGATCAAAATTGAGATCATTAAGGCACATTTGTGATCAATTTGTTTTTAAACAATTTCAATATTTTTATATTTTTTATTTTCATGTTTTCATAAATTTGAAGAGAAAGTTTTATATCTTTTAAAAAAAGAAAACAAAGAATTTATATTTTTTGAAGAAAATATTGTAAGAAGGATTTCAAGAGATTATTAAGTATTAAGATAATATTTGTTATTTTTTCATATAAATGCAACTAGAAATTTTGTGTCAAATAATATTTGAATATTTAATGATTAATAGAATTTATATTTTAAAATTTTTAGACTTTTTTGTGAGTTCACCCCTTTCAAATAACTTGGTCAAATTTACTATCAATTTGATTGTATCGAATTCCAATATTTGTATATCATTTATGCCATTTTTATTTAGTATTATATTTTTAATACTTCTATATTATTTTTTAAAATTTTAAATCATATTTCTATTATAATATTTAAATGTGAGGAACTATAAAGATTGCAAGAGATGATATGGATAATACGAGAAAGATGCACCCAAAAAAAAATGTGAGAAGAGTACAAATATTATGACAAAAATGATAAAAAGTGTTGAAGCTAACCACTTAGCTACTTGTATTTTCCTAATATTTTGGGTTGTTGTAACGGTTAGAAATAACTTATTGTAGAGATATAAATAACCTAGCTATTATATAACTCAATTAGAATGAAAATATATAAGAAAGATTCTAAAAGATCATTTCTATTTCAACTCTTTGTTATCTTTTCAATTCTTTGTTATTTTTGCTTTCATATTGTATCATACTTCTTAAGCTCAATCATGGTAGAAATCTCTTCCATTAACACCATCACCACGTCCAAAGTTATCTCCGGTTGTTCGAATTCTTCAAATAGCTAATCCTCTCAATCACCTAGTTATAATGAAGTTGGACAATGTTACAAACTGTCTTCCTTGAAAACATAAAGTTCTTGTTGCAATCAAAGGTTATTGACTACGAGTTTTTATTTTAGAATCAGGTTCCCTTCAAAATTTCTTAAGTTGGAACCAAAGTGATCAATCCCAAGCTAGAGATCATTGTTGGAAGTGTTGTTTTACACTAAACCTAGTTATAACTTCTTAAAGGTATTTGGTTGTACTTGTTAACCTCACTTAAGACCTTACCATAATCATAAATTACAATACCATTCTTTCCTCTGCACATTTATTAGCTATAGCCTATAGTGATGTCCACAAAGATTACTAAAGCTTGGCTTCTAATGGAAGAATCCACATCTCATGACCTTATGTGTTTGATGAATTTACATTACCTTTTGCTTCAAAACCACCTAACCAAACTTTTTCCTCATATATCATTGACAACACAATGCATCCTCTTCCATATCCTATTTTGCAACCTTTATCTAAAATGGCTCACCTAGTCACCATCTTGTTGAGTCTCCCATTACAACACTCATTGCTTTCTTGTCACTTGTGCCAACTCTTGAACCTAATTCTTCATCACCCCCTACACATGTTTCGTTTTAGTTTATTCTTGATTGTAGTAATGCTCCACTACCTACTAACTTAGAACCTGTGGTTACTTGTTATGAAAGAGAAATTTTAAAGCCTAAGCCTATGTTGCTATTGATCTATCTACAAGTGAACCACCTCTATTAACAAGGCCTTAAAAGTTGTGATTGAAAGAAATTTCAATTGTTCAATTTCTAGATACAAAGCTAATTTTTTGGCTAAGGGACTTGATCAACAAGTTGGTTTTTATTTTACTAAAACATTTAGCCTAGTGGTGATACCAATAACAATTAGAGTAGTTCTTACAATTGCTTTAGCTACAAGATAGGAGATTAGGTTGGTTGATGTTAGTAATGCATTTCTTAATGGGGTTTTGCTGGATGATGTGTTTATGTAGCAACCACCTGGTTTTGAACAAAATACACAGCAAGTGTACAAGCTACATAAAAAATGATATGGCTTGAAACAAGTCTCTCGAGCTTGGTTTGAAAGGTTAAAGTCTTTTTTACTTCAACTTGGTTTTACATCCTCTAAGCTAAATCACTCATTGTTTATCCAATTCACTACTAAGTCTTTTGTCATTGCTTTAGTCTATGTGGATAATATTACTATAACGAAAAGTTATGGTTCAGAATTAACCCAATTGATTTCTCACCTCAATGTTATTTTCTCTCTTGAAGGATTTTGACAAAATCAACTATTTTCTTAGAATAGAAGTCTAACGCACTAATTATGGGCTACATTTATCCCAAAAGAAGTATACGATTGACCTCTTAGGAAAAACCCATATGTTACAGCCTCTATCCACACCACCTATGATATCAATTTGTTTTAAAAAAAATTTAATATTTTTATATATTTTTATGTTTTCATAAATTTGAAGATAAAGTTTTATATCTCTTAAAGAAGGAAAACAAAAAGTTTATATTTTTAATATTGATTTAGATATGTTAATTATTTTCTATTTTAAAAAATAAAAATAGTAAAATAACTTTGATATAAAATATAATAATTTTTATGTAATAATGATAGACTTTATTATCTTACCTGCTTAAAAATTACTTTTAAAATTTGAAATAATAAAAAAAATTTAATACCTAAATTTTTTAATTAATTTTTAAAAACCATTATCTTTTTAAAGCAAATTTCAGAACCCTTTTGCATTTGATATAGGATTTGCTTCGTTACTAATAATAATAATAATAATAATAATAATAATAAATATCCAAACAATATATTAATAATGAAATATTTAATTAAAATGAGGACAACAACTCAGCTCCTTTGTGTTATTTCGCTTGGCATAATCAAAATGACAAATGCAAAAATAAAACCATTAAGAATTTTTTTAAAGAACATCTTTTAATTATTTTTCAGGAATTGTTTTAAAAAATAATTATATAACATATGGAATAATTAAAAATAAAATATTAAACATAAAAATTATTTTTAAAACATATTTAAAAATATTAAAAATAGGTTAAAAATATTTTAAATTTCTAAATAAATTTTTGTTTTATGAAATTTTTGTGAACAATTTTCAATTTTTTTTTTCTTAAAAACTATTTTTCAAATAATTTTAAAAAACAATTACCAAACAAACTCTTATATTCTTTGAAAAAATGAAATAAGAAATAAGGAAAAATTCATATAATTTTCTATTTATCACTACTTTAATAGAAATGACAATAACAAATCAAGAATTTATTCTCATAGGAAGTAAAACTCAATTCTATCAAAATTTTAATAAGAATAAAAAATCAATTTGATTTCTCATTTATTAATGCATTTGAATTGTTTTGTTTTTTTACAATGGGAATAATAATTAAAAATTTATTGTGATGAAAACCAAATCTCGCTCTCATTAGAATTTTGATTCATCTATTCTATATGCTATTACAATTCACCTTCATTCCTATCCTATTTCTATGCTTATTCCCATATACCAAATCTAAACCCTAAAAGAAAGGAGTCACTGCCTCCTATGAGGAATAAGTTACAACACTAAGAAAAAGGAATATCACCAAAATTGGAGATGAGCAGCTGCTGCAATGAGGAGCTAAAGAAATACATTGACCTGGATGGAGGTTTCAGTTAACACCGTCTCTTTGGCATTTTCGGCTTTTGGGTGGCTAAGAGACTCCAACCCTATTCTTACATGCAGAGGCTTCATGAAGATGAGGTCTTCCACATCTTCATTCCATTTAGACAGAAACTGGATGCATGATTCTCTTGTTATCTTTCCACTTTTCTCAGGCTCCAAAATATTCAATATTCTTGCTGCATTTTTCTCTGGGTTTCTCTCTTGTGAATTTGGATTCCTTTTCAGTTTCAGATACAGCGCTGCAAAAACGACAACCTGGATCAAAAGAAACAATGAAGTGGATTAGCACAAATTCAACACCTACAAAAAGAGAAATGATGTCAATAAATTTTTTATTTATAGTTGGAAAGGGTCTAGATTTCTACGTTCATTTTGAGTTTTCAAGGTTCCGCTGTTTGGTTTTGTTTTGATGAGACAGGTTACAGACACGGAAACTTAGAACCTTGGAATGTAGGTCTAGTTATGATCTGTTTGCTAGTTGAGAAAGTAGAGGGAAGGAAAGAAAACATGGGCATCACGATGCTACTTAGGGTTCACACATGGTTGTTTTCTTTTTCGTTTTTTCTTTTTTGCAGGAATCCGTTTCTCATTTGACTCATCTTCATTGCTGCTAAACTGATCGTTGCATAAGATCACAACCAGAAAATGTTCTTCATGATAACCAACAAAAGATTGAAATAAATAATGACTAGCTGCATTCAAAAGACAGGAGATCGCAGGAGGTTTCTTTCCTAAAGCACTTGTAAGTTTTTTGCAAACGAACAATTGATAAAGAAGGGCTGATCAAAAAGGGGGAGGAACCCAAGTACATAGGAAGTACACAAAGGATAAGAAACAAGAAAAGTGAGTACATCGATGCAAGCCCACCCAATCCACAATTCTAGAATGGATGAGCAGCCTGCTTCCAGACAAAATCTGGAACAAAGAAACAATGTTCGTCTAAAAGAATCCTTTAATGATTGAGTCACCGCTTTGAGCCTTCGAAAAATCTTCAACTTCTCTCCTAACAAGTGATCCAAAACGGGGCAAACCTCTAAGCCTTTCTTCGGTTTTTCACAACAACTTTGACTAGAAAAAGGACCTCTAAAAGCTGATACCAAAATAAAATTAGGTTTTTACTGAGAACAATCTCCAAACCAACTTAAGGAATGCTTCCACCATTTCTACCTCCCAACCTTGAAAATTTATTTTATTTATGAGAAGCAACAATGTAATATATTATTGGTTGGGAAAAACAATTCTTACTTTTGATTAAAAAGTAGTATACATATATAATAGTGTCTAAGAGGCTGACACCTAATTTATAGCGTCTTGTTCAATAGTTGACTGTTATCCTAATTTGTACATTGATTGACCAATTCTACTAGCTAATATTAACAACTAATATATACCAAATATAGGTCCTTAGAGCTGATCAGGCCCTAAGATCAGAGGATTCTATTGATCTCCAACACTCCCTTTCAAGTTGGTTCAAAGATATTCTTCATTCCTATCTTGCATGTCACCGAGTTCAAGCTTGGATTAGACACTCCTTTTGTGAATATGTCAGCCAACTGCAATTTAGATGAGACAAAAGGAGTGCAAATGAGACCGTCATCAATTTTTTCTTTGATGAAGCGTCTATTTACTTCAACATGTTTAGTGCGGTCGTGTTGAATTAGGTTATGTGCGATGCTTATGGCTGCCTTATTGTCGCAATATAGCTTCATGGGTTCTTCAACATCTACTTGTAATTCTTTTAGTAAAGTCTTGATCCACATGAGTTTACAAATACCTAGGGCCATAGCTTGGTATTTAGCCTTAACATTTGACTTAGCAACTACAAGTTTTTTTACTCCTCCAAGTCACCAAGTTGCCTCCTACAATGGTGCAATACCCTTAAGTAGATCTCCTGCCAATTATAGATCCAACATAATTAGCATCAATGTGAGCCTCTCTACTTGTATGTGACTGTTTTTAGAGAATAACAATCCCATGCTTGGAGTAGCCTTCAGATATCTCAATATCCTTATTATAGCTTCTAAGTGATCTTCTAATGGAGCATGTATGAATTGACTCACAACACCAACAACATATGCAATGTCAAGCCTTGTATGAGATAGGTATATCAACTTGCCAGCAAGCCTTTAATATCTCTTTTATCAACTGGTACTCCGTCTAACTTTATCCTTAGCTTATGATTATGATTTATAGGTGTATTTGAAGGCTTACACCCTGATGTTCTGCTTTCTTCTAGAAGAAGATCAAGATTGTACTTTCTTTGAGGCACATATATTCCCTCTATTAATCGTACAACTTTAATACCAAGGAAATATTTAAGATTTCCCAAGTCTTTAATTTCAAATTCCTTGCCTAATTTACCTTTCAAATTTTGTATTTCCTCAAAATCATCCCCAATGACCATAATGTTATCCATATAGACAATAAGCATAGTAACCTTGGCTTTGCTAATATCCAAACCCCACAAGGGCCAAGAAAATATTTTAAACCAAGCCCTTGAGAACTGTTTCAAGCCATATAAAGACTTGCTCAACTTACATACCTTCCCATTCTTAAACTGCCCCTTGAATCCATGAAGTACATCCATAAAGACTTCTTCCTAGTTCCCATGAAGAAAAGCATTTTTTACATCGAATTGTTTAAGTGACCAATCGCTATTTGCCGCAAGAGATAGTAGGATTCTGATGGAGTTCACCTTTGCAACAAGTGCAAAGGTCTCTTGGTAGTCAATCCTATAGGTTTGAGTGTACCCCTTGGCGACCAATCTTGCTTTATACCTCTCTATAGAGCCATCCGCTTTGTACTTGATAATAACACCCACTTACATCCAATCGGATGCTTTCCTTTAGGTAAATCAACTATATCCCACATATCATTCTTATACATGGCCTTCATTTCTTCATCTATTGCCTCCTTCCACTTGGGGTCAACAAGTGCTTCTTGTATATTTTTTGGGACTGAACTTGAATCCAAGTTTGTAGTAAAGGTCTTATAGCTGTTGTTCATCCTGTGATAAGATGAAAAATTTGACAAAGGATATTTGAAACAATTCTTAACACCATTTCTGATGGCTATAGGAATGTGTAGATAAGGGTTTTTTTTGGATAGGTAAATAAGAGCATGTATTAGAAACGAAGAAAACAATGCACACGAAGTATACACTAAATGCCCAAAAAACTAGACAGCACAAAGACAAAAGAGCCAATCCCTTACTTAACAAACAACCAATCTATAAAGTCAACCAAAGACAAAATGTGATTCTCTATATATGCCGTAGCCCAATTCATAAAATTATACAAAAAAGAAAATTTAATAGCTTGTTTGGCCCATTTAACATCGTTGAATGCTCTCCCATTCCTTTCCTTCCATAAAGTCCACATTAGGCATAAAGGGGCAGCCCTCCACGCCTTCTCCCTTCTTTTACCCACAAAAGCTCCATTCCACCCAAGCAAGTTTCCCCTCACGGTGGAATGCAAAACCCAATGCACACCGAAAAGGGAGAATATTAGATTCCATAATATGCTAACCTTGTTACAAAACAGAAAAAGATGGTCATTGATTTCATCTTCTTCTTTACATAAGAAACATCTATTTGAAAAATTCCATCCCCTTCCTTTCAATTGGTCGATAGTCAAAATTCTATTCCAAGACGCTTTCCAAGCAAAAATATTCACTCTCACTGGAGGCCAAAGACCTCCAAATAATGCACCAAGGGAAAGAATCACTAGAAGCCCCTGTGTAGGAACGGTAGAGGGAACTAACAAAAAAACAACCATTCCTACTTTCTCTCTAGCTCAAAGTGTTCTCCACAGCTCTTCTAACAACCAAAGGTTGAAGCTTCCGAAACAAAAACTCCACCTCTCTCATCTCCCAATCATTAAGGCGTCTTGAGAAGTGAGGACTCCAACAACCCATCTCCCCACCCTCCTTCCAAGCTTCTGAATGTCTAGATAAGTATCAACTGCTTGGACAATATTGGGAGGATTTAAAATCATAGAATCAAGAGAATTAGTAGACGTACCTTTTTCTAGGGTCAATGATTGATTGTGCTTAAGAGGATCTTGACCTTGTTCCAGCCTAGTTTCTTGAGTAAACAAACAACTCTGAATCTTGAGGTTTCCCCCGATTTCGTAGATCTGAGTTTTTAGGCACCTCCTGAATTCCATTTCTCTCACCCACCTAAGTAGGCATTTGCAAAGGTAGGGACCAGTCTTGGGAATGATCTTCCATTTCCAATTTCTCCTCCTGAAGATTAGTCTTTTGATAATAAGGCTGGTCCTCAAAGAAGTTAACATCCATTGTAACGAATTTCTTTCGAGAAGGAGGATGGAAGCATTTATAACCCTTTTGAGTGGGAGAGTAACCTAAGAAGATACATTTAGTAGCTCTAGGATCAAGTTTAGATCTGCCTTTACTTGGGATATGAACAAAAACAGTGCATCCAAACACTTTTGAAGAGAGAGTCCCAAGCCATGGTATATGGGAAAAATAATTTTTCAAGGTTTCAATGGGAGTTTTGAAGGCATACAATTTATTATATAGGTTCTTGTAAGGATAATATCCCCCAAAAAAGTCATTGGAACATTTCTTGCAAACACAAGTGCTCAAGCTACTTCAAGGAGATGTCTATTCTTTTGTTCAACCACAAAATTTTGTTGAGGGGTATCCACACATGTAGATTTGTGGATAATGCCATTTTGAGTGAAAAACGTACTTAGACTTTCATTGAAGTACTCGGTTCCATTATTAGACCTAATCACTCGTACTTGGACACCAAATTGTGTTTGTACCATTTTGTAGAATTTTTGCAAGATGGGAATAGTTTCAGATTTCCCCTTTAATAGATACACCCAAGTAGTCCTGCTGCAATTGTTGATAAAACTAATAAACCACCTAGCTCCAGAAAGACAATTTACCTTTGAAGGTCCCCACACATCCATATGTATAATAGAGAAAGGAACTTCACTTCTATTATTACTTAAAGGACAGGGAAGCTGATGGTTTTTTGCCAATTCACACACTTCATACTTGAACTTAGAGTTATCTAGGTTGATACAAAGTTTAGGATACAACCGTTGTTGGTAAGTGAAACTTGGACGTCCTAATCTCTCATATGCATCAGCCAATAACATTCAAGAAATCTTTCAGTGGTCCCCTTTATTTGATAAGCCCAAATTGTTCCTCCTTCCTCAGTGTCTAGGTAGGATAGGCCATTTCTCTCCTTAGTACAGCCAATCATCTTCCCTGAAGTGAGGTCCTGGGAAACACAATAATTTGGGAAAAAGGTTACTGAAGCAGGTTTTTGTAAGTTTGCTAATTGACAAAAGGTTACAAGACATTTTTGGGACATATAGTATAGAAGTGAGGGTAATCTTTGGTGAAAGAGACCCATTTCCTTTACCACTAACTGAAGTAAGAAGCAACCTACACCTTTTGTTTGCCAAAACAGGGTATATACAACAAGAAAAAATTGGATTCTTTGGTCATTTGATCACTAGCTCCTGAATCAATGATCCAAGAGTTAGAATTATATACAATACTGGTTGTAAGAGCTTTATGGAGTGTACTTGATTGTGCAAAAGTACAAGAAGTAGAAGTGGGAGTAACCTCTGCTTTTCCCATGATCTTATACAAAAGATCAAGTTGTTCCTTCATAAAAGGTAGATTCTCATCAGCTGATATGGATCCATTAGCAACAAAGGTGAGGCCTGATACTATCTCAACTTGAAAACTCCTGTCGGGCTTGGATAATTTTACATTCTTGTTCCCTTGTTGTGGCCTTCCATGCAGTTTCCAACATGTCTCTCTTGTATGTTTGGGTCTTTTGCAATAGTCACACCATCTTATATCTTTTTCCCCTCCCTTGATTGTGTTTGAATTGTTCTCCACAACCACCATTTGAGCAGAATTATCATGAGATGGTGTTTTCATCATGACGCTAATTCTGGATTCTTCACTATGCACAAGGGAACACCTTTCATTCAAGGAAGGAAGGGGAAATTTTCCAAGGATTCAACTTCTTACTTAATCTGAATTCAAGCTAGCAAGGAATTCAAAGATCCTTTGTCTTTCAAATAAATCAACAAGCTTTGCAACATCCTTTGGTGATTCCATTTCAATATGTTGATAAATGTCCACCTCATGCCATCATGCCTTCAATGTATTATAGTATGTTGTGACTGTCAAGTCTCTTTGTTTGGTTGCATGAATCTTGTTCATCAATTCAAACGCTTGAGTGGCATCTCCTTACTTTGAATAGTTATGTGTAACATCATCCCAAATCTCCTTTGCCGTAGAGAGAAATAAGAAAGTCTTAGCCATTTCTGGTTGCATTGAATTCAACAACCAGAATATTATTAAAGAGTTTTCAGCTTCCCATGATTCAAAGTTAAGATCTGAAGTTTTTGGCTCTGTTGTTGTCCCACGTAGATACCCCATCTTCCCTCGACTTAAATAGAAAGAGTTTGGTTGACTGAGACCATTCAAGAAAATTATGATCATTGAGTTTTTGGATGGTGATTTGGAGAGTAGGATTATTGAGTTGATTGGAGACTTTAGGGACTATGAAAGTCTGATTGGAGGTTTGTTTAGCCAGCCACTGATACCATATTGGTTGGGAAAAACAATTCTTACTTTTGATTAAAAAGTAATACACATATAAAATAGTGTCTAAGAGGTTAACGACCAATTTACAACTGTCTTAATCACTAATTTACAGTTATCCAAGTCAAAAGTTGACTGTTACAATGATCCTAATTTGTATATTGATTGACTAATTCTACTAGCTAATATTAACAACTAATATGTACTAGATATAGGTCCTTTAGAGCTGACCAGGCCCTAAGATCAAAGGATTCTATAGATTTCCACATATATTAAATAAGGATTTTAAAATTACAAAAGAAGGATGGGAAATCCTCCCAAAAACAAAGAACTAAACAATTGGAACCTCTAAAATACTAAGTAAATCAAAACACTTGTGGTGTACCATAAACCATATGTAAAGTACACATAACAACCTTGCCTTGTTAGCCCACACCTTTGGATCTACACACTGACAACCAATCAAGTTGAACCACATTAATGGGAATGCCCTTAAAAGTTGTGGTGCAAGAAGCCCAAAAGGAAGTAAGGAAATAAATGGTATCCCAAAGAACCTCTAAAGTTCTCGCCTTATCCTTAAAATCCTAGTGTTTCTTTCCAACCACACAACCCCGATCAAAACCAGACAAGTAGTTTCTCACAGTACCAAGCTTCTATTAGAGCTTCTCAATCCCTTATATGCAATGGTTATCATGTCACAAATACTCCTAAGAAGAACCCAATCCAGGTTAGTCAATCTAAATAATCTATGCCACAACCCCAAAGTCAATGGACAATGTAAACAAAAGTGATCTACAGATTCTCCATACTCCATTCACAACATACAAACATCAAGACTGAGGCTTTGTAGGATCTTCTCAACTGTAACATTTTATTGGTGTTTATTTTCTTGTGCGTCACTAAACAAGCAAAGGACTTGACCTTAAGAAGGACTTGAGATTTCCAAACAAAATTAGTAGGGAGGAAAGAAACTGGGTCAAAATGATTGAACAATTACAAAGAAAAACTTTACTATAAATAAACCTGACGAAGACGAAGACCAAGCTCTTGCATTTGGAGTGGATGGAGATAAGAGCAAACAAGTAAGAGAGGACATTAGTCTTTTTAGATCTTCTATCTTAAAATCAAATAGGTTACGATGGAAATTAAAGTTCCAAGAGAAAGGATAGGAAGATCCAAGAATCGATGAGATAGGAAGCTTTTTAATTGTAACAATTCTGAATAAACTTGAAAATTGAGAACCCAAAGGTTGATCCCCCCGCCCATAAGTCTTCCCAAAAACGGATTCTCGCCTCATCTCCCACCACAAACCGAGTGTACCTAGTGAAATCCCAAAGACCTATGCAATGGCCTTCCATGGGCAATGCTGTGACCACTTGATTAGTGTTGGCATCCCAAACATTAGTATGCGTCCCATAAATGCTTAGAATAACCTGATGTTGTAGACCAAAATTTTCCTAGGAAAGCCTCCATAACCATTTTCCTAATAGAGCACGATTCCTTAGGGAGATCTTTGCAAACCCTAGACCCCCTTCTACCTTAGACTTACACACTAAATCCCAACTAATAAGATGGTCTCTCTTGCTCTCCCTAACCCTTTACCAAAGAAAATCTCTTTGTAATTTCTCAATTTTTCTGGCTACTGAAGAGGGGATCTTGAACAGAGAGGGGAAATAGCTAGGAATATGGGATAGACATCCAACCTTGAAAATTTTTGAAAAAAACAAAGATTCCAAACTTCACCACCTAAGAATCCTTAGAATTGGCAATGGAGTACAAAGTAGGATATGAGGCAATTGTAACTATTGTTTCTCATTCAAAACAAGTTGGAATGCAGTATCTATACTCGGATCAAATATTTACAAGGATGAGAGAAAGTAAATGAAAATTTTGAAAATTATTCAAGAAGTTGTTTTTCAAGCTCTTTTCTGCATATTCCTTTTATTGTTCTTTTGGAGATCTGAGAAGAAATTTGCCAATTTTATTTAGATATTGATCTCCAAATCCAACAATTTTTTTTGTAGTTAGCAATCAGTCAACATTCGGATACTTCAGCTTAAAGATGCAGGTGCCTGCATATACTTGCATAGGAATCAATATCTTGATCTTCTGCCTCAAAGGTCATACTATGGGCTGCCTGCCGGGTTTCACCACGTGTGGTCCACACTTCATAAAGCCCTACGGGTACATTAATTATTTCCTTGGGTCTCTATAAAACAGAATGAAAATCCCAGGATGAAGTTCCCCCATTAAAGGAAGATTTGGTGAACAATCTTAGTTTTTTAATGGTTTTTCCACTTCTCAGCTCAAGAATTTTACAATGAACCTGAAAATTTTTTAAGGCGCACCCAAGACAAACTGCTGTGAATTTGTGCACCTAAACATCTGCACCCATCAAAAGTGTGTATAGTTGTATTTATTGACCATAGTATCAATACTTAGCTTCTAAGATTGACACCATATATATCAGTGTCAATTAGCTTTGATCTTTTGGCCATTCATCAGCCATAGGGATTCTTATAAATAGTCAAGTTCAAAGAAATGAGAACTTAAAAAGATGCTAACTTTTTACAAAAGGTTACAACAATGGGGAAAGCAACTAGCTTGCTCTAGGAAAAGTCACTCAGGTAACATGTAGTCATCCAATTGGTGCTGTTTGAGTTGAGTATGACCAGATAAAACATCCAATAACAAGAGAAGGGCAACTGAAATTAGCAAAGGCCTTACAAAATGACAAAAGGAACTGCTACGTCAAGCAGTTTTTGTGAAACTTACGGGAATTCTAAATTCAAATATCTATTTGAATTCATGGCGACAAGTACTTTGAGTAGAGAGTTGGATCTCAAAGCTAACTCAAGAAATTAACCAAACATCCAGGCTTTTTTTAAGCCCCATGCAATATAAACCCTGATATGGTTGTTGGTTCTTGACAAGAGTACAATGTGTCTAAAACAGTGAACTCTAAATGGAATAAACTAGAGAGAGTTTTGAAAGGGTGTCCAATACATGTACCAGTCAGTATAGATGACAAGGCCAAAAGTAAAGGATCCTTGTTACCCAGGTTGTCAACAAATAGGAGAAATGATTATTTCAGGCGCATGTCAATATAGAAGCCATGTACTCTTATCATTACATATTTGGTAAAGGTAAGAAATAATTCCTGCATGGGCAAGTATGCCAAAGCATTACGGTGTGCAAGACACCTCTCATTTATTGGAGACTCATCTTATGAGTCAGGGTAGTTTCTCTTCTCAATCATTCCTAGAAAAAGAATTAGCTTAACCAGTTACATGAGCAACTGTTGTTCTTGGCGCTTTATGTTAACCATCTGAAACATTGTTATTTAGCTACAGAGCTTCTTGTTCTATCAAACTAATAAAGAAATAATTTACTGGCCCTGTATTCTCATATGGTGACCTGAACGCCTCATTGCATTCAAGTGGTCTAAGTGGCTTAAAAGATTGGACGGTCCCAACACTAATTCAATTCAGTTTTTAAGGAAACCTATTCCAATGGCTAAACAACCCATTCTCAATGGTTACTAGTTCAAATGCTTAGACTGCTTCTGCTTTTAAAATTTTGATTATTACAATAGCATTATATCTCACAATCTAGGCAACAGTGGCTTCATGTTCATTTCAGTATTTAATTTCATGCCAAAGGTTTATGAGAAGTCCTGCAATTTCTTGTTGCAACTCCTATAAAGACTCTGTTGCTTCCAAAACAATGCAACTAACATGCAAAAGTATGAATTTCTAACAATCGTACCTCACTTGTTCCAGGACTTGTATTAACAGCACAATCAATGCAAACTTTCTCTTCCTGAAAGGGTGTATCCAAAGTTGTATTTTCCTCTTCAGCATCTGACTCAGGTTCAGGTGTAAAAAAGGCAAGGTTATCCAATTCATCATACCACTGCTGGGCAACACCAACCTGTATGGACCCATGAGCTGAAATTTTAAGACACTAGAAATTCAATTGGTTCAAAAAAGTTCTAAAATGAAAATCAAAAGGTGAATAAAAAGAAAAATTAACAAAACTAGAGAAATGCTCTGCACTGTTTGAACCTTCGCGGATGATGCCACCAAGTCCTCTACTCCTGAGACTACAGCAGCAGCCCCTCTGGCCAGCCGCCAAATACAACCATCTTGTAAGGGTTCTACAAGTTCAGTGTCCTCAGGAATTTCTACCATCAACTGTATATTAATCTTGCCTGTCTCACACAAGGGGGGGAAATGAGGATCACTAAAACTGGTAAACATGGCTCAATTGCATCAAGTATTTTTTTTAGATTCTGGTTATTAACATGATAAGGACAGCTAACAGCATGACCACTTTTGTTTTGCTGTGTTTTTGTTTGTTTTGTTTTTGTTTTTGTTTTTTTTTTTTTTGTTTTGTTTTGTTTTGTTTTTTTTTTCCTGTTTTTGGAAAATACAAAATTGCCAGAAAGAAAATAAAGAACAGCAATAAATTTCATACCACTAATTTTACAACCTAAATGAATAACATTTCAGCACCTTCACACAGGTTTATTGCCCTTATTTGCTTAGCTTGTGAAGAGAATGACAGCATAACAGGACTAAAGTATTGCAATTTTTTTTTTTTTTTTTTATGAACAGAAACAACCATCTTCATTTATCTTAAAAAGATAAATAGAAGAAGGATGAGCAATCCTTGAAGGATGTACAAAAAAGATTATAAAGTAACCAAGTGCCAAGCCCCATAAAAGCTAGTCCAGCCTTACAAATAAAAAAACCAAGATACAAAGAAGATAAATATAGCACACTCAAGTGGGAAGAAAGTCTCTAACAAAGGAGGCCAAATGCTTAGCTCCTCGTTTAGTTAACTAATCTACGGCTTGGTTGCCTGAACCCCAAGAGATTGAGAAACCTAACTCACTGACAACATCTGATTTTGCACATCCAATTGTCAAACTTCCATGAACCTCTTTTACTGTTTCAACCATGTTCAACCAAAACCAACACTCAGCTCTTGGTCCAACTATTTGAGAAAGAAAAGATTTAGAGCAACCTTTTTATGGGAAGAAAAAGTACCAAGTCCCATGTTTGTAAGGCACACACTGAACTTACATTCCTATGAATTCATCCCCCAAAAAGCCCGTGCACCAGAAGATCCTGAATTTGAGACTTTTTACACCAAAAATATTTTCTTAAACAAAGGTAGTGTTTCTTCTTTATGTTAGGACACCCATGATTTGAAATAAACATTTTAAAATTCAGTGCTTAACTTCACATCCAAAGCAACCAAAGTTTCAGGAGGATGTAGGACTTCAAGAATAGCTACAAACTTTTGTATAAATCCATACCTTCCAAAGTTTAAATCCACATCTACAAAGTGGGTTTGAATAGCATGATAGCAAAAAGGGAATTTTCATCCATCAATCATTTTGTACCTCTTCAATAGTTAACCACCTTATTACATTGAATTGATTCAGGTTAATATGAGGAAACTAAGAAAAGAAACTATTATAGTAAGCTAGCAAGCAAAATATTTGTGAAGAATGTTTTCCTCCGCATGTTTTGAAACTTTGTTCTGTGCCTTGTAGGATTTTACTTCTAATCAAATCTCTTTTTTTTTTTCCAGGAAAATAAAAAGCACCAAAAGGGGGCAATAAGTGGGGAAACTTCAAATCAAAATGTAGATATGGAGAAAAACATAGAAAAGGGATCAAGTTTACCTTTACATCAAAGTTAAAAATTAGTATAAGTTACTGACATCGGAATTGAAACAGAAAAGTCTCCATTTTAGCAACCTCATGATATTTCAGGTAAATAATACACAAAAATACAATGCATTTAATCCATAGACATTAACATACCAGGTAAAAAACTGAAACTCTGAAAATGATCAGCATTTGCTCCACGAATAAGATTACCTCTGCAACATGAGCAAAAATTTTAGAAAGATTGTGTGGGTTTCAAACAAGATTTTAGTGTCTCACTTTTGAAAAGTAAACATACTTACACAGCACAAACTCTTTCCAGAGGGAAGGAAAACCAATAGGGTAGTCCAAGGATCCCAAAATTGGAAAACTCTAAGTTTGTAAAGTCTCCAGATTCTCCATTCAGTCTCAAAATCCTCTGAGCAACTGTGTCACAAACATGTGTATAAGACATAATAAATAATGGATAAGAACTAAAAAACTGATATCCATAAAGATGCACAAGTGATTTGTCCAGTAAAAGTTGGTACCTGTGTCACAAATAACTATGTCATCCTGAAAGGTTGCTAATGACGACATAAGGCCAGCATATGGAATCCCCTCTAAAGAAAAATTGGAATCAACTTGCTGCTGCAACCAATCATGTGGCATCTTATTCAAAACAGCTAATTTCTCCATGATCATCTCTCCACAAATCTCCAAAACCTTTGGAATTCCTTTAGAATATTGGCAAGTTAATATTTGACATAATAAGTAAACAAATCATATTAATAGAAAGCAAAAGACCTAGAGAACCATTTCCTGACCTCTGACAACTTCTTTAATCTCCCCTGATGCCAAAGCCATAATCCATAGAGTTTCAAAGCTGCAAATGAAATGAATCAATTATAGGAAAACTATATATCATGTTAGAGCATGATATACATCTGGATCCAAATCCTAATAGCTTAAGCTTTTAGGAAAGTTAATAGCTCAACAATTTTTTCTTTTATATCAAAAAGGTTGATAACTCAGCATGGTACCAAAGCTTTAGTTAATTGGAGGTCTTGAATACAAGTCCTCCACCATCCATTTACCTATCTATCTTTCTGCATGCAGGTATGAGGGCACGAGGCCACACGTGAGGGAGGGTGTTAAAGCATGATATACATTGTGGGCCTAATAAGTTTTTAGGAAAGTTGGTAACTAACATATCAAATTGACAAAATCTAGGTAGACATCATATTTTCCAATCAGTAAGACATTTAAGATATTTCCTCAATATTTTAGTGGAACCATTTGGGTGGGTGGTGAAGCATAATTGGTATGCTCAAAACCTAATACAGCTTTGTTCTAGAGTTGTGTTCCATACACTTTGAACCTCATATTAGCACTTAGATAGTCTTTGCAAAAATACTATCAGTTTAGCATTTAAATTTGACATATCCATTTTAGAGATCTATATACCATTCTTTTTTATAGGTAAATGAGAGAATATATTAAAAAGCGCAAAAGGCGCAGTCAAGTACACAACAAAGTATACAACCCACGCCTAAAGGCTAGCAAGAGAGAAAGAGAAACAGAAAAACCAACCATCCTAGACTACAAAAATCTGAAAACAACCGGACTCTCCCTATCGGGAAAGGCCATTACTGAAAGCACCACCCACACCAAAATAAACCCCTAAAGAGTGGCAGGAAACATAAGACACCCTAGAGGCCATCTGGATCTCAACACCTGCCATCAAGCTGCAAAACAAGAGAACAACCTCAAAGAGAGGGAGCATAGACTCTGCTGCCCCTCCCCCCTTCCTCTAGCCGAGAGTTGGGAGCATCCATAATTGACCGAGCGTTCTAGCTTTATGATCTCCCTCTCCGATTGAGTTGCCAAAGGCGATTTCTTCTTTCCCCCAACAATCTTAACTCCACGACCTCTTCTTGACTCCAATATCTTGAGAAGGGAATTGATTTCCTTCTTAAACCTTGTCACATGTAAACCCAAAAAGCAATTGAAGGCAACAAACTTATTAGAGAGGCTACCAAAGCTCAAATTCTTCTCCTCTGAAACCCTAAAAACTCTGAAGAATTGCTAACCTCTAACTCCTCTGCCCTAGGAGCCTTCAGTGCGCTTCCTGTGAGATCCACTATCCTTTCATCTTAGAACAAAAACCTAAGCGGTTGGAGACTCAAAACCAAAGACCCCAAGGAAGGCCCCACCCTTGTGGAACAATCTACTTCAAGAAAGGGAAACCCAAATAGAGAAGGAGGAGAGGGGGAAGAGAACCTATCTTCAAAACCAACCACTTTAGCCTTAAGGATCTCGTCGACTCCTAACTCCCACTTCATCAGGCCCAAAAACTTTGTCTAAATGAGAGGATTTGTCAGTGACTCCAAGGGCAAGCCAATAGTCCCAACAACAAAGGGGCATAAAAGACCTTCTTGGTTCAACTCAGGCCTGCTCCTATTGGGCTGCTTCTCCAACAACGGAAGACATGACCCAAACGAAGAAGGCCTAGATTGGCTCCTAACTAGTGCCTTAGAGGAACCGAATTTTATTTCATTTGAAAACCTATCCCCGTCACATAAAGCCTTCCTTACCTAATTAATTCCTAGTGAAATCCCTCAAATAGTTCAAGCACTTAAAAGCGAGAATTGGAGGAAAGCCATGGAAGAGGAGATGTTAGCTCTTGAGAAAAACCAAACTTGGGAAATAGTTGAATTACCCAAGGGAAAAAAGACCGGTTGGGTGTAAATGGGTGTTCACTATTAAATATAGAGTTGACGGGATGTTGCAAAGATATAAGGCTAGGTTGATGGCCAAGGGGTATATGCAAACTTATAGGGTGGACTACCAAGAAACATTTGCTCCGATAGCAAAGATGAATACCATTCATATATTGTTATCGTTGGTAGCTAACTTTGGTTGGTCTTTGTAGCAACTTGATGATAAGAATGCATTCTTGCATGGTGATTTAGAAAAAGTGTATATGGAAACACCATTGGGTTACAATGGAGACTTCAAAAGAAACAATGTGTGCAAACTAAGAAAGGTGCTTTATGGCCTTTGTTGAAAGAGAGAGAGAGAAAACCTTAATTCTCATTCATATATTTAACTTCTTGCAATAGAGAAATATATATACAAGGCTAAGTTGAACTAACTACCATATATGTGACCTATATTAAGAAGGGAAAGAAAGATTGTACACTATAAATACATCATATTCAACAGCCTTAAACAATCTCCTCAAATGTGGTTTGGAAGATTTGCAAAAGCTGTGAATGACATGGAGTTTTGACAAAGCCAAGGAGATCATACACTCTTCATCAAATGCTCACATATGGGTAAACTTACCATTGTCATAGTTTATGTTGATGACATAATTGTGACAAGAGATGACTTTGAGGAAATAGAAAGACTTACGAAGAAACTAGCCAAAGAATTTGAGATAAAAGACTTGGGAAGACTCAAGTATTTTTTAGGCATTGAAGTGGCTCAATCAAGGAAGGGTATTTTCATCTCTCAACAGAAATACATTTTGGATCTTCTTAAGGAGACCAACATGCTTGGTTGTAAGCTTTTTTTTTTGGATAAATAAGCACAAAATTCATTAAAAAGAGGCAAACTAGCCACACAATATATAGGGGGTATACAAGGCTACTAAGGCCTCTCAAGCAAAAAACCAAAAAACCCACCTCCCCTTATCTGGAGGCTAACCACTCTAGAAAGCCTATAAGGGAATACGACTCCTCACCAATATACAATTTACCCCAACCCCAAATGTTACATACAAAAGAATATTTAAGTATCTGAATTGCTAACTACCCCTCCCCCCTTAAAAGCTAGTCTATTCATTTCCTTCCAAACCGTCCAAAAAATAAATAACGGAATGAAATTCCAAAGTTTTTTCCTTTTTTTCCCCACAAAAGAACCCCTCCAACTAAATAAAATCTCCTTTACAGTTTTTGGAAATGCCCACTGCACCCCAAACAAACCCAAAACTAAGTCCCACAGGCCATTGTACAATGAATGAGAATGTGATTTACATTTTCCTCTTCACAAGCACACAAAAAACAGCGATTGGGAAGCTGCCACCCTCTCTTCTGAAGTTTGTCAAGAGTCATAATCTTCCCCCAAGTGGCTTCCCACACAAAGAACACAATTTTAGTTGGAACTCTCTCCACCCAAATTTTATTTTTCGGAAGAACACAATAAGCTTGGTTGTAAGCTTATTGATACCCCTATTAAACAAAATCATAAGCTAAGGGAAGCTCAAGAAGATGCAGCAGTAGAATGTGGAATGTATCAATGTCTAGTTGGGAAGTTAATCTACTTATCACACACAAGGTCGGATATAGCCTATGTCGTCAACGTTGTAAGCCAATTCATGCATTCTCCCAAGGAAGTTCATCTAGAGGCGATATACAAGATTCTACATTACTTAAAGTTTACTCCAGGAAAGGGAATTTTATTTAAGAAAAATGAAGAGCTAAGCCTAAAGGCATACACTGATGCGGATTGGGCAAAATCAGTGGCAAATCGATGTTCTACCTTTGGTTACTATACATATTTAGGTGGCAACCTAGTAACATGGAGAAGTAAGAAGCAATCTGTGGTGGCTCGATCAAGTGCAGAAGTAAAGTTCAAAGCTATTACACATGGGATTGTCCTTGATGATCTAGGAATCAAGTAGGAAGGGATAATAAAGTTATACTGTGACAACAAATCAATAATCAATATTGCTTACAATCCAATACAACATGACCAAATGAAGCATGTAAAAGTAGATCAACACTTTATCAAGGAAAAACTTGATATTGGTTTGATTTGCATGCCTTATGTTTCAACAAAAGGGCAGCTTGCAGATGTATTGACCAAAGGATTGGCTAGTCAAGAGTTTCAAATAATTACATGCAAGTTAGGAATGGGCAACATCTATTCTCCAACTTGAGGGGGAGAGTTGGAAAATTATAAATAATTTTGTATTTATTTATTTCATTTTCTTTCTTTAGTAAAATATGATTTATGGGAGATGTTATAGGAAGACCCTACAAAGCCCTTAGTCCTGATATTTGTATTCTGTGCATGAAGCATGGGGAATCAACTGATCATATTTTTCTTCATTGCTTCTTGACGATTGGGTTGTGGCACAGGTTATTTCAGTTAGCTAAGATGGATTGGGTCCCCCCGAGGAGCATTCTTGACATGATGTACATCAAATTTAATGGATTTGGTTCGTCTAAGAGGGGGATAGCCTTGTGGCAAGCTGCAATCATCGCTCTTATTCGGATTGTGTGGTGGAAAGAAATGCGAGGATTTTTTAGGATAAAGCAAGGAATTCAGAGTATCTTTGGGACTCTATTGTTTTGCTTGCTTCTCTTTGGGCTTATTGTTCCAAGGTTTTTAAGGGGACTCCCCTTAATGTGATACAACTTGATTGGATAGCAGTGTGTACTCCATAAGGAGTGGTCTTTTTAGAGTGTTTGCTTGTTTTTCAGTGTATTTTTCTATAATTTAGCTTTCTTTGGCAGGAGGATTCCTCATCCTTCTTTTGTACTTATTTTTATCTATCAATAAATCTTTGTGTCGTTTCCAATCAAAAAAATAAAAATAAAAAATAGGTGGTAGGTGAATAAAATCCCTGATTTATGGGAGAGATTCTAGGTGAATCTAATCCCCAATTGTGTATAAATAGGATTTACATATTGTATTCTAAAACAATTCAAGAAGAGAGCATAATTTATTTCATGTTATAGTCTAAATCTTTTGCACAACTTCCTTGTATAGTGAAGGAGTTCGATCATATTTTGATAAGGTTTTTGTAATTATGGGGAGGACTCCTCATCATTTTCATGTTTTCTTTAACATTAATATATACATCTCTTGTTTCTAATCAAATAATTAAATAAAGTTTTTTTTTTTTTTTTTAATCAGAAACGAAGAAGATTATATTAATATAAGAACAAATACAGGAGAGAAAAAAGAGACAATAGAAAGAGAAAAAAAAACCAAGGGAAGGATGAGAGGTCCTTCCTACACAAATTGAACAAAGGATAAAACTCCCAACAATAGAACTCTAAAAACAAAGAGAAACCCCATCAATCTTCAAACTTTTGAAACGCAAACCCCAATCCAATTGAGTTGTAGAATGTTTAGAGGAACTCCTCTAAAAGCTTTAGTACAAGAAGCCCATAGAGAAGAATAAAACCGGATCAAATCCCAAACCATCTCTTCCGTTCTCCCTTTATCCTCAAAGATCCTATTGTTTCTTTCTTGCCACACCATCCAAATCAAAGTAAGGCAAGCAATTTGCCAAAGTGTGTTGCCTCTTAATGAGTTCCCCAAGCATTTAAAAGGAATATCCAACATGTCCTCAAGGCTCCTTGGAGGGACCCAAACCAACCCTACTAGATTGAATAACCTATGCCAAAGTCCAATGGTAACGGGACAATGAAGAAAAAGGTGGTCAATCGACTCTCCATTTCCTTTGCAAAGAATGCACCATTGAGGACAGAGGGCTTTGTAGGGTCTTCTCAATTGCAACTTGTCATTAGTGTTTACCTTCCCATGTGCTACTAACCAAGCGAGGGCCTTAACCTTTGAAGGGATTTTTGAGCTCCATAAAACCTTGGCCGGAAGGAACATTAAAGGATTTGAAACTTTTGACAAGGCCAAGAAAAAAAATTCACTGAAAACAAGCCTGACGAAGACAAAGACCACGCTCTTGAATCTGATGAAGAAGGGGAAAAAAACACAGAATTAAGGGAGGACATTAATCTCTGAAGGAGATCAATTTCTGAATTCGTTAGACTGCGGCGAAAGTTAAAATTCCAAGACAATGGTAAGGAATTGCCAAGAGCATTTGAGACAGTGAGGTTTTTCACAGAAATAACTTTGTAAATATCAGCAAATTGAGAGCACAAAGTTTGGTTTCCCCACCATAGATCTTCCTAGAACCGAATTCTCTCCCCATTGCCCACCACTAGGCGGACAAAAGGGGAGAACTCCTGGAAAACTTGAGCAATAGCCTTCCAAGGACATCTGTGTGACCATCTAACCACCGTGTTGGCGTCCCATCCATTAGGATGTGTCCCATATATACTCGCAATAACCTTATGCCAAAGACCGCTCCTTTCTCTAGGGAACCTCCAAAGCTATTTCCCTAAGAGAGCAATATTTCTCATAGAAGTCTTCCCAAAGCCCAAACCTCCCATCTCCTTTGGTCTACTAACAACCTCCCATCTGATAAGGTGATCTTTCTTCCCTTCCCCTGCCCCATACCAAAGAAAATCCCTTTGCATCTTCTCAATCTTTGAAGCTATTGATACTGGGATTTTAAAGAGGGAGAGGAAGTAGCTAGGGATGTGAGACAGACAAGACTGAATTAAAGTAATCCTCCCTCCCAAAGACAAATAGGCCTTTTTCCACCCATCCAGCCTCCTCGAAATTCTCTCAACCACTAGATCCCAAAAGCCTATTGTCTTTGGGTTCCCTCCCAAAGGAAGGCCTAAATAAGACAAAGGCCACTTTGACACTCTGCAATCCAAAACCAAAGCCAAACTAGACAACAGCTCTTGCCTAGTGTTAATACCTGAAATGGTGCTTTTTTCTAAGTTGATTTTTAAACCAGATACTTGCCCAAAAACCAAAATGATAATCTTGAGGTTTTGAAGATGATCCAAAGAGGCTTTAGAGAAAAAAATGGTATCATTAGCAAACTGTAACAAAGACACTCTAGTCCTATCCCTCCCCACAAAGAAACCCTCAGTTATCCTAGTTTCCTCTGCTCTAATCATCAACCTACTTAGAACATCTGCTACTAGAGTAAAAAGGAAAGGAGAAAGAGGGTCTCCCTGTCTCAAACCTCTAGAGGCCTTAACCCAACCCTTTGCATTCCCATTAACTAGGATTGCAAAACTAGATGAAGACAAACAGCCCCTCATCCAAGATCTCTATTTCTAGTTGAACCCCTTCCTTTGAAGCACATGATCTAAAAAACCCCAATCCACATGATCATAGGCCTTCTCAAAATCAATTTTGAAGACTACCCCTTCCTCCCCTGACCTTCTTTTCTCATCCACCACTTCATTGGCTATCAATACAGCATCCAAAATTTGCCTCCCTTCCACAAAGGCTCCTTGAGAGCCAAAGATTGTTTCATGTAGAACTTTGCGTAAACACCCTGATAAGACCTTAGCAATTATCTTATATAAACTTGTAACCAAGCTAATAGGTCTATAATCTGAGATTTTAAAAGTTTGGCTTTTCTTAGGCACCATAGCAATGAATGTCGCATTTGTACTTTGATTTATTACCCCCTTAGTGTGGAATTCAAAAAACACCCTCATAAGATCCTCTTTTATCACATCCCAACACTCTTGATAAACTGCTATAGTAAAGCCATCAGGGCCAGGGGCCTTTTCCTTATTCAATTGGAAAACTACCATTCGAACCTCCTCTTCAGAAAATGGTCTATCCAACCATACTGCACTCTCTCCAGAAATAGGGGCCCAATCAATCCCTTCAATCCTCCAAGAGTCACCTTCAGGTTTGGAATAGAGATTCCCAAAGAAATTTACAATCTCCTCAGAAATAACCTTAATGTTACTTAAAGTCTCCCCCCTCTCAGAAATCAGAGACTTAATGAACTTCCTGCTTCTTCTTCCAATGGCCACTCTGTGAAAAAACTTAAAGTTGCAGTCCCCTTCTTTAATCCACTTAACCCTAGATTTTTGTCTCCATTGAACCTCTTCCTTTAATAACAAATCCTCTAGCTCCTTCCTTCTTAAGGTCCTTTCCGAAACTGGATCAAGATTTAAATTCCCTTCTTGTTCAATTAGATCAATTCTACCTAAGTCCGAAAGAATGTGCTTTTTCCTCTCTCTTAAATCTCCAAAGGCCACTATATTCCACTCTTTCAACTTTAATTTAATAAACTTTAGTTTCCTCATAAACTTGTGACCTTCCCAACCTTCAATCGTACACTCTTGCCACCAATCTCTAAACTTCTCTTTAAACTCAGGATGGAGCGACCACATATTCTCAAACCTAAAAGGAGTCGGTCCCCATTTTAAAGGAATAGTTTCCAAACAAATTGGGCTATGATCAGAGGTCCATCTAGGAAGGGCCTCTTGAATACTTTGAGAGAAAAAAGAATCCCACTCAAAAGAGAACAAAACCTATCCAACCTCTTGCAAATAGGATCAACTTGCATGTTTGACCATGTAAAAGCCGCATTCCTTAAAGGGGGATCCAACCAACCACTCTCCCTTATAAACTCGTCAAAACACCTCATGTTGACTGTTAACCTAGAGTCACCCATCTTCTCAGATATCCTCCTGATCACATTAAAATCCCCTCCTACGCACCACCTTGGGAAAGTTAGACCATACAGGTCTTGAAGCTCCAACCAAAAGTCCTTCCTCCACAAAGGCTTATTCGGGCCATACACTAAGGTTAACCAAAAAGACCCTTCCTCATCAGAGTTCAATTTTACAGTTACAGAGAAAGATCCTAACATTTTCTCTATACACTTGAACTTAATTGAATCCCACAAAATCACAATCCCCCCCCGACGCCCCACAAGCAGGAAGAGCAGCCCATTCCAGACTTCTACCTTTCCAAACACTACTCACAGACCTCCTATCCCAAATTTCTCGCTTTGTTTCCTGAAGCATCACCACATCTGGGTTTTGAGTACTTAAAAACCTTCTCACAGTCCTCCTTTTCTTCCTAGATCCTAAACCTCTTGTATTCCAACTTAAGATCTTCATGAAAACAAAAACAACCCGACACAACCAGCACCCAGTACTAATCCTCTCCTCGAGTTCCAGAGTCATTTTTCCTCTTTCTTCTAGAATAATCCTTGTCCATAGAGAGAGCACTCTTGTTCTCTCCTTCCACACCTTTTCCATTATCCCTGACAATTCTAATCCTCAAACTCTCCAAAACCGATTGAACCTTGACCATCTTCCTAGGCGTAAGTCCCTCAACCTGAAAACCTTCCAACGGGAGGGTGGAAGGTTCTAGCTCTGGGGACGAAGCCTCACCTGAGACACCACGCTCCTCAGGGTTACTGAGTGTTTCCCTAAGGAAAAGCCGGTCTTTAAATTTTCGGTTAGAGGTTTCTAGGGGAAACACCACACCTTCAAAACAGGACGCACCACCACAACGACTGATATTCACAACAGGAGAGATAAAAAAGGAACCACGTTGAACGGCAAAGCTTGACTCCAACGGAATTGAAGAAAAAGGCTAACAACGAGAAGGATGAACCAAAGAAACAGAGGATTCGGGAAGAAATTTTGGCTCAAAAGCCCCAACCAAAGGAAGATCCCGCTTGGATTCAGCTAAGAAAGGAGGACACACCTTATTGACCAATTTGCATTGCAGATCCCCTTTTCTCCCTCTGTCTCGCCGGTAAAAGCTTTGGATGTTTCTAAACCAGGAGAAAGATCACTCTTACTGCAGCGAGATTTGCCCCGAAAAGTGTCTCGATTTGCCTCCGGTGAGCCACCTCCTTCTAAGTTACACTTTGGGGTAGAAGACGCCTCCTCTAATCTCGGCAGCCAACTTCTTGCTCTGTGCTTTACGGAGACTGAGGATCCTTTTGGCTTTGACGACTCTTGAGGATGACCTTTCGGCATTATTTTCTTTGCAGTGAACCCTAGTCGTAAGAGCTTTGAAGACGAAGATGCATCTAGGCCACCATTAGAGGATCCTTCATGGGCTGGACCCGCTAGGGGCCCAAAATCTTTTGACCATTCACCATAAATCAGCAACAAAAATAAATTTCAATTCCAAAACTATAGATGGAAACAAAAGTAAAATAATAAAGTTACTCTAAGAACATACATCATAGATCATTGAATGTCAACCGAACCAATATTTGGTATCTACATTATATACCCTGCCATAACTACCATACTAATTTAAAAATGAAGAAGATGAGGAAACTAAACCAAACCTCTTAAAGATTTTGCTTACTTTTTAGAAGTAACATAGTTAAATTAGCTTTTGTTTTTTAATTCTTCCAAAAAATTTGTTATTATTTGTAATAACCTATTCCATTTTTTTTTTTCTTTTGATAGGTAAAAGTAATTGTATTAAAAAGAAAAGTATAGACGATGCATACAAGGAAACAAAAAACAAAAAAGTGCTGACACACAAAAACAATCTCAACTTACAGAGCTCCTAACCAATCTACAAAATAAAGCATCAACAAGGAGCCCTCCCCAATATACAATCTTACCCAATCCCAAAATAGACACAAAAAAGAACTTTTTAAAGAATGATATGAACATTCACAATTTTCAAAGGCTCTTCTATTTATTTCCCTCCAAATATACCAAAAAAGGCATAACGGAGCAACCTTCCAATCCTTTTTCCTTTTTCTACCAATAGGAAAGCCTCCCCAACTCAAGAGTAAACCTCTCACCGAAGAGTGCATCACCCATTGAACACCGAATAAAGCAAAAATAAGTTGCCACAATATACGAGCTTTCAGGCAATGAAGAAGAATATGAACACTCGTTTCCTCTTTCCTCTTTGCACATGCAGCATCTATTAGGCATCTTCCACCCCCTCTTTTTGAGTTGATTTAGAGTCAATATCTTAACCCAAGTTACCTCCCAAGCAAAGAAACAAACTCTAACAGGGACCCGGGAGTTCCAGACTACACTGTGAGGGAAAGGATCCACTCCTCTACTAGCCAAGGAGGAGTAGAAGGACCTAACAAAAAAAAATACCACTCTTTGTGTCAACCCACTCCACTGAATCCTCAATATCCATAGAAATAGAATGATCATACAACCTCTCAAATAAGATATCTACCTCCTCCAACTCCCAATCATTCAGTTGTCTAATAAACCTAGGATTCCAACTATCACCATCCCAATCATCATCCACCTGAACATCCTTAGAGGAAGCTATAGAAAAAAGGTCCGAGAAAGCATCCCTCAATGGCACATCCCCACACCATCTATCCTTCCAGAACTTCACCCTGTTTCCAAAACTAACCTTGAAATGCATTCTAACCTTGAGATCCTCCCAACCATTTCTGATTGCCTTCCCAACCCCCACTCCATACCTCTCTCTCACCCCATTCGTGCACCAACCCTCATCTTCTTGCCCACACTTGCCAATAATTACCTGTTTCCAAAGAGGGTTTCTTTCAGTTGCAAACCTCCAAGACCACTTCCCCAAAAGGGCCTTATTAAAGGTTCCAAGACTCCTAAATCCCAACCATGCTTTCACTTTTTCCAAACAAACAACTGACCAACTCAATAGATGGGGTTTGTTAACCAGAGCTCCCCCACCCCAAAGGAAATACCTTTGAATCTTTTCTAATCTAGCTGCTACCCTCTTAGGAATGACAAAAGGGGACATATAATAAATCGGTAAGTTAGATAGGTGCTCTTAATCAAGGTCTGTCTTCCACCTTTTGAGAGGTACTGCCCCTTCCACCAAGCTAGCTTTTTCTGAAACCTCTCCTTCACCCCTTCCCAAACCTTAGAAACTTATAGGGAGCTCCAAGAGGGAGACCAAGATAGGTGGTTGGGATGGCTCTCACCTTGCATCCTAAAACCTTTGCAAGCTCCTCCAAATTTGGGACATTTCCTACTAGAATCAACTCACTTTTCCCAAGATTGATCTTCAACCCTGAACAAGCCTCAAACCACATAAAAACCCAACTTAGATACTCAAGGTTTTCCTTACTAGCATCACACAAGATTAGTTATTAGACCCACCACACCAAGTAAACATACCACCAAAAAGAGGGAGATCTTTTAAGGCACATTTCCTCAATAAACTGAGAAAAACGCCTCATAGAAGCCAATAATCTTGGACAATTCCTCCTTTCCTCCAGGAATCTGACTACATTGAAATCCCCTCTCACACACCAGGGATTGTGCCAAAGACCTCTAATAGCACCTAATTCATTCCAAAAGTCATCCCTCTCCTTAGCCAAAACAGGGTTGTATACCCCTATGAACATCCAAATAAAATTGTCCTCACAATTTTTGAAACAACAAGAGACTGAAAAGGCACGTAATTCCATATCCAAAAGTTCCAGTACCGATTGTCCCAAAAAACCAAAATACCCCCTGATGGACTCCTAGCATCCACTGCCCCTCACTCCAGGCACCTCCCCACACCCAAACTCACTAGGCAAGTTGACATTTGTTGGACCTTCGTTTCTTGAAGATAGACAAGGTCAGCTAAGTGGGAACGAATCAAAGATTTAATGATTCTGCACTTATCCCCCTCATTAATCCCTCACACGTTCCAAGATAAAATTCTTAGCTTCATGGACACACTTCAACTAATACCTCGGAAGAGCTCCTTCCTGCTCTCCCACTTGAAAATTTTGTCTTATAAGAAATTGAACATTCTAATTTCCTTAGCTCCCTCTCAAGTTTGGACCCATCGGACCTAGCCTTTTTCACCACCTGCCCCAATGACTTCTTATTTGCCCAGAATTCCAAATTCCTGAAAAGACCCAGAATTTCCTCTTCGTAGCCATCCACCGAAAACCCCAAAAATTTGCTAAAAGCCAGTAGTTTCTTGAAACTATCCTGAGAACAGGTGAGGTCCCTCCCCAACTCCATTGAGCTACTGTTCTTAACAAAAGCTAACTGCAAATCCTCTTCCCACCCCCAGAAATCAGACTTTTAAGTCGTCACTATTTGAAAGAAGATTCAGTTTACACCCCTCCTTCGTGATCATGGCAAGGGGGCCATCTCTGACTTCCTTTTCAACAAAGGGCATCTCATTGTCCTTCGTCACCAAAACCTCCTAACAGATCATCCCCAAATCACGTCTGGCTTCATCAACCAAACCCCTTAGGGCATGAGATGAAGGAGTAGAAGAAAGAGGCCCCCAACCCAAAGTAGAAGAGAAAAGGTTCCTTGTACCTTGGAATGAAGTCACTTCCTCCACCAGAGCTTCATTGACGGGAGTGAGGGCACCACCTCCTTAGGGCAGAGATCGATCCCACAGGGAGGAGCCCAACTTGCCAAGGCTTTAAAAGGGACCCTAAAGCCCTTTTGGGCCAGCAGAGAAGTGGGATGGGCCAACTTACCATCCCTAGCTCAAAACTCATCAACTAGGCCAGGAATTCTTTCTGAGGGCCTGGCCTCCTCTAAACCACAGCTCACCACTTTAAAAGGGCCCACAAACCCCTTTTCCAGTCCATGGGGAAAGGAGACTGCAATAGGAAGCAAGTTTCCCTCCTCCCACGCAACTCCGACAGAAGGCTGCTGCTCCAAACGCAGCCTTTCCACATAAAAGGCCGACGAAGCCACTCCTCCTGCAGAGCTTGGCATTTAGCAATCAACAGCTCACCTTTTGGAAGCAACCCCTCAAAACCCACGCGAGCAGACACGCATGAACCCTCTAACTTCTTCTTCCTTGCTTCTAACTTCTCCTTCCAGGAAGTTACCATAGCAACCCAAGGCGGGAGCTCCCACCACAAGTGCACAGTAAAACAAAGGTCTCCTACCACCACCTGCAACTTCCCCGGAGCCTCTCTCCCATTCATCTGGACTAGCATCACCCACTTGTTTGAAAAACTCTCTACGCCAAAGACAGCAGAAGGCCCATTATCCTCACCCAAGCGGACTTAGCTTTAACTCCTTTGAAACAACCTGTTGTTGGGGCCCATCTATCCAAAAACAAGAACTTCTGCTTATAAATCCTCTCTCCTTCCTGCAGCACCCTCTCTGCCTCCTTTGAACTTTCAAACTAAACAAAATCAAAGCACCTCCCAACAAGGAAAGAGAGAGGTTCCCCTTTATCCTCCAATGGTACCTAGCCCACTCCTTCAAAGAAGATAGCAACAGGGCATCATTTGTAAAATCTCCCCACTGTCCCACCAAGCAACGGTTGAGAATATGCATCTTGTTGAAAGCATCAACACCCCCAAACTGCAGCCATATCGACTCACTCACACTTCTCCAGTCCTTTGACACATTATCAACCTTCAAAGGCAAATCCTTCTGCACAGAGCCGTGCTGCGGTTTAGGATCATCTCCTACCTTGAGTGGGAACTTCACTCCACAGGCTCTCAACTTTTGAGCTAAAATATTCCACCCCCCTGGCAGCCCCTTCCCTTCAGGGAAGATTAAAACGAAGCGAATCGCTCCGCTGAGACTACGGAACAAAAGAGGTACCTGCCCGCCTCATTGCTACGTAACTGAAGCTTGTAACTTCTCCCTCCCTCCAACCAAGAGTTGTTGAAAATCTTCAAACCCTCCTTTTGACAGCAAGCCTCCACCCCTTCCAGCAGCAAGGAAAGACCCCTCTCACCAAATCTGATCCAAGAAGAGAAGCTTCTACCCCTCACAGTGATGACCCCAGAGAGCTTCCCTTTAGGAGACTCCAGCGAAATCTCAAAGGACTTAGAATCAACCCCAAACCAGACACTACCTCCACTCTTCATCCTTTTTCCCACACTCCTTAATAACCTATTCTATACAGCCTAATGTGAATTAAATTGGTACTGATAGAGGAAATATGGTGCACTGCTTACCCAAAGGAAGTAGTATCTTATGTCTGGTTACATATCAAATTTGATAGCAATTAAGCAAGGACAAACTTCTAATCTTCTATTTATGTTGTCTGAAGATTTATTATGATAGCCAAAACAATTCATGGAACAATGACTCGGAAATTTGAGCAGATGTCAGCCCTATAATATCTCCTATTTAATGCCAGCCCAGGCAATTCTTTATTGCAATGTTAAGAGTGTAGGCAGTACTACTAACATTAAAATTAAAGTTTAGATAGGCAGACCAGCGGTAGACCTATTAAACACCAATTGAAAAATAGAAATCATGCTAGAAGATTTCTTGGAGCATGTTCTAAGATTCCTTTAGTTCCAAATAGTGAATGCAAGGTTTTGGAGCATGACCAAAATACCATGACCATGGAATCAAGCACTAAAGACATAAAGAGCACCCATTGATAATTAGGAAGACGAAACATGGTCCTTCCACCACTATTTGCATCACATGAATGTCTTGATGACCATTTCCATAATTGCAGATTGCAAACAATGCATTCTCATATCACATTCAAATACAAGAAACCCAAATAATAACCTATAAAATCCTATAACCATGAAAGGGAGCTCTTGATTTCACTTCATTTATCTTTCTTTGTCAATCGGACACAGGAACACCTACAATGTTTCTTATTAGGTCTAAAGGTCACCAAACTCTCTTCAATCCACCTGCTCTTCACTTGCATTACAACCTCACTCTAGTCAAAATAAAGAGGCCATGGATATAGACAGCATTCCAGAATTATAATTAGATTTGGAAAATTCATTTTTCATGAGACAAGCAATCATGTAGCAGAGATATTAAGATATGCTTGGCAGAAGTTGCATCCAAGAAAAAATTGTAAGTAAAATTTCAACAAAGAAAATTTAAATTGAGTCAAAACAGATAGAAACAAGCAACAAGAAGTTAGTGCTGAAGCAATAATGACAAAAAATTCCAATTTTACCTGCGGTTGATAATAAAAAGATCACCATCCACCAATTTTATCAGATGCCAAGGGAACATCAGTAATCCTGAATCAAATTCTGCTGGCTTTGTATCAGCATCTTTTTCCATTCCCAGCTTATTCACAATCCAGCTCCATAATCCATTTTTCTTTTTGTTAGTGTTGCATGGTGGATAGAGTGTCTCTAAAACCCTTGTTCCCATATCAGCTCTCCTGATGGCATGGTTCTTCAGAGATAGCAACCAGAACAATTAAAAAACAATGGTGGAAGAACTAAAACAAATAGAACTGAACCGACAATATAATAGATCTTACCACTATATTAAACAATTCATATTATGTGCACATGTAAGAATGGAGGTGTAATACCTTGACCTAGAGTTTTAATTTAATTTTATATCTTGAGTTGCTAAGCTCTCTAATAATAAATTTGAGTTTCGTTTCATTGCACTAGAATATCATAGGATGCAGTGACCTAGTAAATTTTTGTCAAAAGGTGGCATTTCAGAAATTTTCCTGCCTCATGTTAAAAGAAATTAGGGAAATGTTAAATGCACCTGCCAAAAGTGTCTCCACAGCCACCTCATTCTCTATTTTTTGTTTTTAAATTAAATTATATGTTATAAAATAAAAATGCCCTCCTCTATTGTGATAGAATGACAATCTGTATGTACAAAATCATGAATGAAGGAGTGCATGGGGAAAGGGATGTTTGTTATTGAGCCTTCAAACCTTGATATTTTCCCTAGAACTTTAGCATCATGTTTGAAGCATCTGTCTTGGCTTTCCTGGACAATATGTCATAGCATGTGATGGAAGAAACAAGGCTGAAGGAGAGGCCTCTTGATGGAAGTTTCTCGTTTGGTGTGGAATCAAAGTCCTTTGAGATCTTTTTGGAGTCTTTAAATGGTAAGATGGTGGAGAGGATTGTAGAGAGGGGTCGGGGGTTTTCCTCCTGGATCAGATTTGGGGAGAGGGATCTTTCTTTACTTCTTGAGGGGATGGAAGACTACTGTGAAGGGAAGTTCAGGGAGCCTCTCAAAAGGGTGTCAAATGGAGGGGAAAGGGGCTACAAGCTGGAGTTGTGTAGCAACAAAGCTGGAAGGTTTCTGTTGTGCTCAGCTATGTGCATAGAGGCAAAAAGGTTTTCCTTGGTTTTTCCAGAAGGAAAGGCTCCCTAAGGGGGTTGGAAGATCCTTGCTTCAAGTCTTAGGAGCATTGGGGTAGTCCTTGTGTCTAGGCCTTTAGAGGAGTCAAAGGAGCCAATCAGGTGTCAGGAGGAAAAGAGAGGTGACAATCTGTTTAAGGTTGCTTCCTTTGCAGAGGTGTTGAACAGAGATATGAGGGAGTTGGGTGATGAAGTGTGGATTGAGAGTGAGCCAAGAGAGGTCTACGTAATTTGGGGCTTCTCAAGAAGTGTCTAGTGGGGAGGTGGGATGGTTTTTCAAACTGATTGCCAGTTTTGGACATGCTGAATTTGTGGGCTCGAGAATCTTGGGGTCTGAATTAAATCTGCTTTTGTTCGTAGGCAATCTCATTTCGTTTGAGTTTGAAAATGTTTCCAAGGCCAAAAGAGTTTTGTTTTTGGGATCTAGCTTATTTAAGGGAAGACGATTGCAGTTGGACCGTGGGAGCCGAATGTTGGTTGCCTTAGAGAAGGCACCTGCATTGGCGATGTGTGGGTAAGGCTGTTGGGTCTTCTGGTGAATCTATGGGGAAAAGAGTTCTTTAAAAGGGTGGGCGATGCTTGAGGAGGTTTTGTAAGGATGGATTTGGAGACAAAGGAGATGCATCACTTGAAATGGGCTAGATTACTCATTAAATCTAGAGGGAGAAAGGTGCCTAATCGGTTAATATCTTTTGAAGCACCCAGAGGATCCTAGCTGAAGAAAAGAAACTTTTTCCACCTGTAAGTACATTGGTTTGGTCAAGAAATTCCCTAGTACTTCAAACCTGAGGAATATCAGCCATGACCAAGAGCCATCCTACCATCCTAACTTGGAGCAGGTCATTGATGTTAGCTTGCTTTTCTTTTCATAAGATGTTATTAAGTGAGCAATGGAAAGGGGGCAGAATCCACGTACACAATATGTATAAAAAGAACATGAAAACAAAAGAAAACAAAAAGTCTTTTTATGCCTAAGAAACATCCGGATAATGAAATCTACAAAACAAAGGCTTCGCTCTCCTACTGATCTACCAGACCATAAGCAAACAAAAAGTCTCTTTATGCCTAAGAAACATCCGGATAATGAAATCTACAAAATAAAGGCTTCACTCTGCTACTGATCTACCAGACCATTCAAATAAAGAATTCATAAAAACATTTTTCAGGTGCAATTCCCATCAAAGATTCTCTTTTTTTTTTTTATAGGTAAGAAAATATAAATTAAAGCGCTTGCAAAAAGGCGGAAAAAACTACACATGGAGTATACAAATTTGGCCCAAAAGCAAGCCAAAGAAGGAAAAGAGGAGAAATGCCCACCACCCTAACAACAAGCTGCCCTAACCAACAGAAAAACCCTACAACCAGAAGCACCCATCAAAGATTCTTTCATTGTATTCCTTCCAAATACAATAAAACAATGGACTTTTATATCTAAGATAAGGTTCTTCGAAATCCCATCTTCAGAGGGAAACTACAAGCACACCCAAACATAAATTAGCGGACAAAAGAAGCATATACTGCCATTCAGACTGATCACCAATTAGTGATTCAGGAATAGTCTTTAATCAAATGAAGTTTACTTCCAAAAAGCAAACAAGAATCTTAGCCAACCTATCAAAATCATAATTAACAAAGCAAGCTGCGATTCAGAATTATTTTCGGAATGATCACCAATTAGTGATTCATGAATAGTCTTTAATCATTTGTAGTTTACTGCTGCAAAGAAAACAAGAATCTTAGGCAACCTATTCAAATCATAATTAACAAAGAAAGTGCATAGGAATTCAAAATGGGAAGCAGAGTGACTTCTGCTTCCAAAGAAAACACCTCCATAGAAGCTATACAAAACCATAACTGTATTACGGGATAAGCTGAGGAAAGAGTATGCTTACTAAAAAGAAAACTATTTCTCTTTACCCATGAATCTATGCAGTAATTAAAAAACCAGCCAGTTCAGCAGGAAAAGAAAATGACAAGGAACCAGCTCAAGATATAGCATATGGTTCATAACTCATAGTTCAAAAAATTCAGAATGCATACCTCTGAATCAACAAAATATAGACAATCTTCATCAGCATGATAAAATGAAGCCGCAGGGCGTGCTAACTTGGCAGATTCAAATTCTCCATCCTCAAAACCTGGGGCTGAACCGATCTGACATATGAATAGTTTTAAAGTCAGAATCAAGTACCTTCTTCATTTTATCTTTCGATAGATGGACCCAAATGAGAGGGGAGAGAGGGGATTGTTGGAGGAAGGGAAAGGTACAACAAAATCCCTCCCTCTTCCTCCCTCTATATATCTATCCATCCATCCATTTATCTCTTTATATGTACATACAATGAAGGATGGCATAAAAAATGATGTATCAAATTTTCTTCTTTCTCCCCTATGTTACATTAAAATCCCAAGGTGTTCTAGTATATTCTTTTACACATGGACAATGAAAAATGTCTAGTCAAACTACATTAAAACAGATGATAGACAAAAATAGGCACTAAGGGTGGGAGTGATAGATTAGTGTGGCACCAAAAGAAGATGAATCACATAATCTCCTAGCTTTATCTAATCAATCAACTTTAGTTTTCTTCCCTCCTGCTAATTTCGTAGGAAAATCAAAATCCCTATCAAAGGTCAAGGCATTTGCTTGGTCAATGGCCAACAAAAAGGTTAATACCAATAATTTACTTTAGGTGAGAAGACATTTCAAAGCCCTTAGTCTAGATTGTTGTACTCTTATGAGCAATGGAGAATCGATAGATCATCTTTTTTTACACTGTTCGATGACTTTGGAGATATGAATTCTTCAAACTAGCTAGTTTGGGTTGGATTCCTCTTAGAAATATTAGTGACACGTTCACTATTTCTTTAGTTCTATGGCAAATTGCTTGTCTTACATTGATTTAAATAGTATAGCGGGAATGAAATGCAAGGATCTTTGAGGACAATTAAAGGACTTCCTAAATGTTACGGGACTTAGTCTATTTCTACTCATTTTTTGGGCCTATACTAAAACAACTTTCAAGGGCATTCCTCTCAAAATGATTCAACTTGATTGGATTTTGACATGCACATCAAAAAGGTTAAATTAGCAAAGTTGAGATGTCTTGATGTAGTCTGGTTTGTTTTTCTTTTCTTTTCTTTTGATCAATTTTTATAATTAGGGTAGGAAGCAACCTTCCTACCACTTACTTGGTTCTTCCTTTGGATGCCCTCTATGAGTCAACAAGAGTTTGAGATCTGGTGGAAGACAAATTTAATAGAAGACCTGCTATGTGGAAAAGGAATATCTTTCAAAAGGTAGAGGCTTACTCTGATCAAAAGCATATAGTCTAACATGCCCATCTATTTTGTATCATTATTTGTCGTCCCAAGGTAAGCTTAAGACTTGAGAAGATTCAAAGAGAGTTCCTTCATAGTAGAGGAGTGCTTGAGAAAAAGTCTTATTTGGTAAAATGGTTGATCATTTGCATGGGAAGGCTAAAAGGATGCATGGGAGCAAACACCTTTCTTCCCTTAACAAGATGTTGCTTAGCAAGCGGAATTTGAGATATGCTTTAGAAAGTGAGCCTCTATGGAATTAGATTATTGCTAGGAAGTTTGGAAAAGAAAAGAAGGGTTAGCGTTCTCACAAAGTGAAGCATTTGGGGTAGGGTTATGGAAGCAATCCAAAATGAACACGATATTTTTAAAAGTAGAACCTTTTTTTTTGTGTGTGATGGTAGGAATGTGAAGTTCTAGAAGATCGGGTGGTGTAAGGATTCTCCTTTAAGCATTTCCCTCTCTCATTTTATGTCATGGCTTCAACAAAGGATGCTTGAAAGGTGAAGATATAGGACTAGTTAGGTAAGGGAGGCTACGAGAATCCATGTTTCTCTATACAATGGAATGATTTGGAGTTGGATAGTGTAGAGGTGTTTCTCTCAAGATTGCAAGAAAAGTCAGTGAAAAGGGACAGGGAAGATAACATTGAAAGCATGGTCCCAACTCGTCACGATTTAGAAAGGATTTTTGGATGGAGCTTCAAGATCTTTCAGGCTTAACTTTCCCGAAATGGTGTGTTGGTGGGGACTTCAATGTCATTAGAAGAACTTCTGAGAAGCTAGGAGGGCCTAGGGTAACCCCAACCATGAGGGATTTTGATGACTTTATAAGGGATTGTGAGTTGATTAATCCACCTTTGACAAATGCCTCCTTCACTTGGTCAAATTTGAAAGAAAAGGGTTTAGTTTAAGATGGAGGTATTGGATGAGGGGTTGTTTATCTTTGGCAACTTTCGCAATCTTAGTGAATGGTAATGCTAAGGCGTGGGTTAAGGCTTTCAGAGATCTAAGACAAGGAGATCCCCTTTCCCCCTTTCTCTTCACCATTGTGGTTGACGTTTTAAGTAGGTTGGTTGTGAGAGCGGAGGAGAAAGGTCTTATTGAGGGTTTCAGGGTGGGTAGAAATAGGACCAGGGTGTCGCATTTACAATTTGTGGATGACACTGTTCTCTTTGCTAGAGCTTCCTTAGAAGAGCTTATCTCATTGAAACTAATTCTATTAGTTTCTGGGCGTTTGTCAAGGCTAAGGATGAACCTAAATAAGAGCACTCTATCTGGAATCAACATTACCATTGACCAAACAGCCAGGTTGGCTTCTTTGCCTGATTGCGCAGTTTTTGAGTGACCTTTATCATATTTGGGTCTCCCTTTAGGGAGAAATCCAAATTCAAGTTCCTTGTGGGACCCTGTGATAGATAAGAGTCTCTAGGAGGTTGGATGGGTGGAAAAAAGTTTTTTATCCTTTGGTGGTAGAATCGCCCTCATTCAATCTTCTTTGTCGCATATCTCGAGTTACTTTCTATCTCTTTTCAAGATTTCGGTTTCTATAGCTTTGAGGATTGAGAAACTTCAAAGAGATTTTCTTTGGTCAGGATGTGGGGAAGGTAAAAACGATCATCTACTGAGTTGGGACTTAGTCTATAAGCCAAAGGAAGTTGATGGTTTAGGGTTGGGGAAAATTTCTTTGAGGAATCAAGCTTTATTAGGAAAGTGGATTTGGAGGTACCCTAAGGAAAGTACTACCCTCTAGCATAAGGTCATTTTGAGTATCTATGGGACACATCCTAATGGATGGGATGCCAACAATAGAATCAGGTGGTCACATCATTACCCCTAGAAGGTCATTGCACAATTGCTTCAAGTTTTCTCTACACACACTCGTTTTGTGGCGGGTGATGGGTCTAGAATCCGTTTATGGGAAGATTTGTGGTGGGGGGATCAACCTTTGCGTGTACAATTTCCAAGTCTTTTTAGAGTCACCAAATTGTCTTATTTCAGCTATCCTTGGTAATAACACTTTGTTGTCTCGAGATCTTACCTTTCGTCATAATCTAACAGATACAAAGATTGAGGATCCTGAAAGATTAATGTCCTTACTGTCCAATGTCCATCTGTCTCCTTATATTTCAAATACGAGATCTTGGGTACCGTCCTTATTAGGAGTTTTCCCAGTTAAGTCGTTTTTTTCAGTCTTATCCTATTCTCTAGATTCAATCCCCTTCTACCCAGCTAATTTTATGTCGAATTCAAAAGTTCCTTCTAAGGTCAAGGCCTTTGCATGGTTAGTGGCACTTAAGAAAGTAAATACTAATGACTTTCTACAGTTGAGAAGACCTTTCAAAACCCTTAGTCCTGATTGGTGCATTCTATGTCGGAGTAGTATTGAGACAATTGATCATCTTTTCTTACATTGTCCGATTGCTTTGGAATTGTGGCAAAGGATTTTTTCATAAGTTGGGAAAGAGTGGGTTTCGCCAAGCACTCTGTGATATGATGGTGATTTCCTTCAAGTGTTTTGGGAATTCATTTAGAGGAAGAGCTCTTTGGAGGATAACTTGTCTCTCTTTGTTGTGGATTGTGTGGAAAGAGAGGAATGCTAGGATTTTCGAGAACATTTGGAGGATGTTGGATTCATTGTGGGATTTGCTTCATTTTTTTGTTGCCTTTTGGGCTTACTGTACAAACATTTTTAAACCCTACCCTTTGAGTGTAATTCAGCTTAGTTGGCTATCGATTTGTACACTTTAGGGTTGGGTTATAGGGGCTGTTGTTGGTTTACTTATATAGGCCTTTTTGTTCTTTTTGTATAGCCTTCTTTGTTTTGCGGAGGTTTGCTTAGTTACTTTTGATCAGGTTTGTTTTATGAGGACCTCTCATCCTTCTTTTGTTTTTCTATTAATACATTTGTTTGTTTCCGATCAAAAAAAAAGGATGAGGAAGATAGGTTTGTATAGATTTGAGGAGTGGAAACTTCTTAATTAGATCCTTATACTCCTTTTTAGTATTGTGGAAAATCAGCCTCTTTCCCTATGAGAGTGATTTAGAATCCTACAATTTTGATGAAAGAGAGGTTGTTTGCTTGGAAAGCCACATGGAGGAAGATTTTGACATTGCACTAGTTACGAAGTAAAGGATGAACCATGGTGAATTGATGCCTTCTTTACAAAGGTAAAGAAGAATTATTCAATCAAATTCTCCTCCATTATGCTAAAGCAAGAGTTTTATGGCAACTAGTTTTCTCTTTGTTTGGAATCGCATCAGTGTTGGGTTTATTGGTTGGAGAGACCCCATTAGGTCAGCATGAATCTTTTATATGGAAAAGGCATTAGAAGGTTTGGAGATTGTCCTTTGTGCAAATTTTGGACCGTCTAAAAGGAGAGAAATCAAAGATCATAGGAAAACAAGAAGTAAACAGATCAAATCCATATTTCTTTGCACTCTTTTGATGTGGATAAGGATGTTCATAGATGGGATGCAAATGTTTGTAGTTGATTTTGTAGATTGATTGGGTACTTGTGGGGAGAGAGTTGTTTTTGTTTTCTCTCTCACTGGCTTTCCCTTTTGGTGTCTTTTGTATACAAATTTTGTAATTCAATACACTTCTTTGCTAGGGTTTCTTTAATCATATTTTCCTTGCATGTGAAAAAAATACAATCCTTTACACTGAACAAGTAGTCAGGCCTTAGTAATGCCTTTTTTTCTTTTGTTTAACAACATCCTATAGAAGCACCATCTTGCACAAAACTAGGTTTTTTCCCTCTTTTTATTTACAAAAAGGATACAGTAGAAGCACCAGGCCCTAGAAAACAGGAAGCATACATGGGAAACACCAATGTGGGTAAAAGGAAAATAAAACAGGAAAAGGGGGAGAGGGAACACTATGAATCTAGAGGAAACATAAAATCAAACAAGGGATTGTTAATGGGCTGTCATTGATTGAGTTCCAAACATTCTAGCACAAAACTAGCACTACCTACCTATGAACCAACATCAAATGAAGAGCCACAGTAAGATAATAATAATTTTTTATTATTTTAAAAAAGGCTCAATTAAAGCCAAGGCAGCTCAATACATCCTTAAAATATATTAGAATTAAGCTGAAAGTGTAATATTATGTGCTTCAGGTAGTACCTACTTTAAGATCACATATTCCTTCTACTGCTGATTTAAAAAAAAACGACATGCCGTAGTAAGGTACAAAGAAAAACATGATGTTGACATGTCAATTTTGTATTAGACAACCAAACAATACTAGCAAGCAACGAAATTAAAATTGAATCACTGTTTCAGTTGAACTCGAATGATATAAAGTCATACATACACAGTCTAGTATCTTTCCATTGCCGGAAAATATAATAATCCGATGGTGATTGCTGTCTGACAGGAACAAACGATTTGCACTTTCATCTACAGAGATGCAGCCTGTGATAGAGGATAGCATATTAAAACAGAACCACATTATTAATTTACCACACAGTTTGTGACTACTATGACTCAACAGATATAATTTTGTTATTTAAATAATCCTGAGAGCAAAGATCAAAAGCATCCTTTGACTGCCTATAATGAGATAAAATGAGCACAATTGGCATTTCCCATTGATAATAATCATGAGCCTTTTTAATAGGACAGACAAAGAATGTTATCAATAAGAGAAAGTAGGATGGATACAGATAGGAGGGTGAGAGATCTTTTTGCAAAGAAAAAGAAACAAACACAACAAAGCTCCAAATATATATAATATGCACACACTCTCAAGGAATAGGCAAAGAATAACCAAAGAGGAGGGATCCACCAATCCAACTCCCTTCTTTATCAAAGAATCATCTTCCTGATTAGTCTGTTTGAGGACTCTACCAAAAGGACACTACCATGAGACAAAATGTGGAAAACCCTCCTCAATGCACTGAACCTAGTTTTCATACATTAGATCCTCCATCTAAATGAACATTAACCAGAGTGACACAAAACCAAAACGGCTCACTTGAAAATTTTTTAACCTCAAATGCCATCTATTTATTCATGTCAAACAGATTGAAATGTGGACATCTTCATGATTCAAGTTTAACTATTTACCATCTGAACCTAAAAAAAAAAAAACAGATTCTAATTGCACTACAAAATTTCTAAATGCTTCATTGTCAATACTTCACAATACAAGCACATCCACTTGAACTTGAGTCAACAACACATGATGACTCATTTAATAGATTATGAAAATGCTTAACTCATCCCTGATTTAGACAAAAGCTTTGCTATTTTGACCCTACATTTAAGTGAACCTTTGAATTTTCAATTAACTCCAGAATATTTTCAAACATGAAACAAAACCTGAGGCTTGGCACTTTGGAATACAAGAAGAGAATATCAAAATAACTAGGTTACTATCTTTTAAAAAATAAAAATGAAAATAAACAAAGCAAAGCCCACAGACACACACTCTTGCAAATTATCTATATATTTTTTTTATTGTACCATTGAGAAGGAAAATGAACCGAACAGAATGTACCCTCACATTGCCCAATGCTGATGTAAGCTTTATTAACATCCCTACCTTGTGGCCCAGGAGACTGCCTGATGCACATAGCATAGACAATACACTTCATATAATATGCACCATATTATTGACAATAAGTATCTCCCCTATTAAAAAGCAACTTTTCAATCAAAGTAGACAGTTCAACGCCTTTTTTTCATAGCCAAACTAAAATAACATGAATTAATAAAGACACCTAACAAAAAGGGGCCACAACTCAGGTACACAAAGAATGAAAGTTGCAACAAGGTCCACAAAAAAAATGACACTAAGACAAACCTACCCTTCTCTAACCCATCTCCAAACTATCAATAAAGCTATATATTAATAAACTCTCAAATACAATTCTACCAAGAAATCAAAAACTTTAAAAATATATCTTCTGCCATCAACATCATATGATCCAAGCTTTCAAAAGTTTTTTTTATCTCTTTTTGCAGATATTCCACAACAAGCAGAAAAGGGTGATCTTCCAAACTGACTTTCCTATGACCCAGAAAACTACCATGCCACCCTAAAAGGAAATCTTTGACCTACTGAGAAAGAAGTAAAGCTACCCAAAACAGACAGAACATCACAGACCATAGTTCAAAGGACCACTCACAATGTATTAGACTACAGTCAGCCGATTCTTCTTGTTGTATACAGAAACAACACCTATTTACCATGGCCCAACCTCTTCTCATAAGATGATCAATGACAAGACATTTCCTCTACATTGCATCCCAGACAAAGAAGCTCACCTCTCGTGGTACCTTAGAATTCGAAATCTTTCTGGTTGGGCAAGACAAGGCAATTTTTGGACAAAAAAACTTGTACGACCTCATGGTGAAAATGCCCTTTCTAGATACCTTCCATGCCAGCTTATCAACAAAATCACCACATGTGATCATCAAAGACAAAGGCTGAAAAAAAATATCCTCCACCATCTCCTTCTCCCATTAGAAAAACCACCATCTGAACCTGGGGTTCTAGCAGCTCCTTGCCCCCATCTCTTCAACCCAATCTCAATGAATCCAACACATCAAGGTGTCAGCTTGAATGTTGTGTTGGATCTGCAAAGGAAAATCCAAAGCACAGTTTTGTCTTGGGTGTCACCAATTTACTAGTACAGATGGATACAGCAACAATTTTGTCTTGGGTAACTAACAGCCATAAAGGAGCATAACTGTACACTTTCTTTTCCTTTTTGAAGAATTTCTCATCCTTCTTTCTCTTGTACACATTCTTATTCTTATTCTTATTAATAAGATACAAGTATAGTTTTTTATTTAAAAAAAAAAGAAAAAGAAAAAAAAAAGCCTGAAGAGATCATTCTTTGACCATTCTATGTATGGGCACAAGAAGGTATAATGAGGAGAGATTTTGTTTTTACATTTCATAGATAATATTAGTTCCCTGGGTATGGGTGGCTTTGTACATTTTTTCAATTTTCTTATGTTGGATACTTTAGGTGTATCTTGTACACCTCTCATGTACTTGCATTTCATAGTTTTGACCTTTTTCTTTAAGCCTATCACTCACAATGTGAGTAAGCAATTCTAGAACAAGCCTAACCAATATAGTGACAAAATTGGACACAAATTTCCAGTAGACAGAATGGTCCCAGAGCTCCTAGCGACCCAAGAAAACACTACTAATTAGATGTAAATAGAAACTCAAGACATTAAAAATAAATCCCTAACAATTCACCATCAAACAGTATGAACAACACCATCCTGTATTAGCTTGAACAGTCCCACTACAGTTAACTTTTTCTTTTTTCCAATTTCTATAAAAAATGAGGAAAATAAACAATTCTAAAAACAAGTTTAATAAAACAGCAACCAAATCTAACTCAGAAAGATGTTCTTAAATTTATCAATTTCACATAGAATTTCAAGTTCAACACAGCTTACAACTGGAAACTGTGTAATCATGTCACCTATCCAAACAAAAAAAAAAAAAGGGACCAGACTTAAAACAAGGAAAACAAAATGTTAATAAACCATGTAACTTGAAAAACTTTAGTGACACAAGAAGGTGTAACAAAAAGGCTCATGCAACTAATGGAAGGTTAAAACAAACTATTTGGTAGGCAAACTACACCTGGGTAGTAGAGAAGTAAGTTCTGCAAAGAACCAACATATGGTTCCTTGGTGGAATCAGATTGCTTCAAACCATTGCTTTTCCAGTTCTGCAGCGTTGCAGATTCCCCCTTATCCTGTGTATATAACTCCTCAACAGCTGCATAACAAGAGCATAATAAAAAAACTTGAAAACAAATATAATAACAGGAAAAAAAAGTTCTCACATCAGATTCTTCCTGTAAAAGAGAGGAACAAAAAATCATGAAAGGAGAGGTGTGGAGACCACCACACTAATATAAAACTGAAGGTATGTGGAAGATCAACATAAGCACATTGAAAACTCCCAAAAACCTGCAAGACATAAAGACCTAAGGAAAAAAAAAAAAACATGTAATAAGGACTTCCAGGCTGTAGCAGAGGTTGCTGTACTGACCCTTCTAAAATGTGGGATGCAAAAAAAAAAAAAAAAACACTGTAAAAACCTGTCAAGTTCATAATCTTAATCTCCATAATGATAAAATATAACCTACTGCTCTCCCCTTAACATTTAAAGTGCACTTTAGAGCATTCACCCTTGGCAATGAGCCTGTCCCAATGCCTGAAAGCTAGCCATGGTTTTGCCAATTACAATGCAGATATTATTTTGAAGACACTTGAGTTTTATGCAAGGATGAAAATATCGGTAAATAAGGCTATATCGGTACTTGGATTTTACGGATATACCAGTGAGAACTATTTTTTTTTTCCTTTGAAGAGCAGCATTCAAGAATACAAGGTTTTACCTCTTCTTTTCCAATATGAAACCAAAGAAAATTGTATTCACAGAAACAAAGATGGGAGAGATTACAAGAAAGGATGACCCACCCTTGAACCAAAGCAGAGAAAAAAATAACAATAACAAGGGAAAATTTCAAGTATCCACGCAACATAAAAGCACCCAAAAAAATCCAATCTACAACCTCAACCAATAACCCCAAACCCCATGACACTCAGGAAGGAAAGGAATTCCAACAAAATCTTCGAACCTGTCAATTACTTGGTCTTCAGACCTAGGCATCCAACCAAGAAGCATCCTCAACCTCCAGAATGGTCAATAATCCTTTTTTTTTTTTTTTTTTTTTTTTTTTTTAATCAGAAACAAACAAATGTATTAATAGATAATAAGAATATAAGAAGGATGACAGGTCCTCCTCATGAAGTACAAACCTAATCAAAAGTAACTAAGTAAACCTCCACAAAACAAAGAAGGCTATACAATAAGGACAAAAGGCCTATACAAGTATAACAAACCAACCCTTATAACCCAAATGTGTACAAATCGAGAGCCAACTAAGCTGAATAACACTCAAAGGGTAGGGTTTAAAAAGGTCAGTACAGTAAGCCCAAAAAGAAACGAAAAAATGAAGCAAATCCCACAACTAAAATCCCCCTCATTCCTCAAGAAATGCAATTTCCATGGCCCCCTCATTCCTCAAGCAATCTATGAGATAACTACAACTAAATCCCCCTCCATCTAGAGGTTTCTAATACCATATGAGAACACTTCAATCAAACCTTCCAAAATAGTATGGATATATCTCAGAGACCAAAAACACAACCAGGGTCCTTTGTTTCTTCATTTTTTTTTCCCTTCCCAATCCGAAACAATGATTTTTTTTTTTTTTTTTTTTTTTTTCAGAACCAGAAACAATGATTTCATTACAATGAATTAGTAAAATAATGGAGAAAAAGATATCTCTTTAAAAAAGATACACGCAGTCTGATCAAAATAAGAAAAATCAAGCCCAGACTGCTTCTAGAAAAGCAAAAGAAGCTACAGAGCTAAAAGAGGTTACAAGAATATGCATGGTCCAACAAACAGCCCAACACAACCCGAAAGTTTGGGTTCGTTGCAGAACATCTTGTCTCCATGATCTCTGATCAATCTGCCAATCGCCATTAATCCCAGCCTCAATATTCTCTTAATTTGTCATATACATGTCTGGTTAAAGGGTTTGGAAGTAATTTATAGAACGAACCTCTTGTGGAGGGACAACCCTCAGTCAGTTTCTTTCCCTCACTTATTTTATCTTTTAATCTTGTAAGTACAACTGTACAACCAATTTTGGGTCACCTCTGAAAACAGGCAACATTGGAATTTCAATTTTTTCAACCTCACCAACCTAGAAGCCAATGAGCTTTTCTCTCTTCTTAAGATCCTAAATGATTGTAACAATTTATAATGCTCAATGTTAATCCTATTAAGGAATTGAAAGTACAAACTTCTAAAAAAACAATTCTTGTTGCTCCCAGTTCAGTAACAATTGCCAAGCCACATTATCAGGGCGTTTACACAAAGTTCTTCATGAAACAATCTCTGGTTCTCAAGGAGCCTTTGTTGAAGGGAGACACATTTTGGATGTTGTATTGATAGCCAATGAAGTGGTGGATGAGAAAAGAAGGTCAAGGGAGGAAGGGGTAGTCTTCAAAATCGATTTTGAGGGGGGGATTAAACAGAAAGACTCGGTACAGGGCAAAGGGCGCCAAATTGTGATTGTCCAATGAAGGTGAAAATTCTGAGCTGGAACGTGAGGGGAGCAAACGATAGCTCCAAAAGAAAAGTTATTAAGACGTTCATAAGGAACCAGAGGGTGGACTTAATCTGTATTCAGGAGACAAAAATTCAATCTATGTCGGATAGCATTGCGAGAAGTTTAGACTCCGGGAGATTCCTAGATTGGAAAGCTGTGAATACGGAGGGGGCTTCGGGAGGAATTTTTATATGCTAGGATAGAAGGTCTTTAGACATTCTAGATTGGGAGGAGGGACAGTTTACATTATCTTGCAGATTCCGGAACGTAGAAAATGGGGCTATCTGGGTTTTTACGGGAGTGTATGGCCCTTTCTCCAAAGTGGAAAGGGATGCATTATGGGAAGAGTTTGGGGCGATTAAAGGGTTGTGGGAAGACCCTTGGTGTTTAGGGGGGGATTTTAATATCACCTTGTTTCCGAGGGAAATGAGTAGCCAGAGGAGAATTAGCTCAGCAATGAGGAAATTTGCTGAGATTGTGGATGATCTTGGGCTGGTGGATCTTCGTCTTCAGGGGGGAGAATTTACTTGGAATGGGGGTCAAAATAATCAAACTTGGGCAAGATTGGACAGGTTCCTTGTGTTTCCTAGCTGGATAGACCAATTCAGTGGGATTAATCAGTGTAGGCTGCCCCGTCCGGTATCCAATCATTTCCCAATCACGTTAGTGGGGGGTGGGATAAGACGAGGCCCAACTCCATTCGGATTTGAAAATATGTGGCTTAAGGTTGAGGGATTCAAAGATCTTGTGCACAACTGGTGGCAAGGAATTGATGTTAGGGGCAGTGCTACTTACAAATTGGCTACTAAGATGAAGGAAATCAAACAGAAGCTGAAAGTTTGGAATAGAGAAGTCTTTGGAAAGCTGGAGTGCAACAAATCTGTAGCCTTGCAGCAGGTGGAATTCTGGGATAGGAAGGAAAACGAGAGAATTCTGACTGTGGAGGAAACAGAGCTTAAGAAAGAGGCAAAAGAAAATTACAGAAAATGGGTAATTATGGAGGAAACTCACTAGAGACAGCTCTCAAGGGAAATATGGCTGAAAGAGGGGGAGAGAAACACGGGTTTCTTTCATCGCATGGCAAGTGCTCACCGTAGAAATAACTCTTTGGAGAGAATTAAGATCAATGGGGAATGGCTACTAGAGGAGCAGGAAATTAGGGAAGGAATTGCTAATGCGTTTAAAAATTTGCTCTCAGAAGATATGGGGTGGAAGGCGGATATTGGGAGACTTCAGTTTGATCAGATCAGCCAACAAGAGGCTGAGAATCTAGAGAGGCCCTTTACAGAGGATGAAATCCATGTGGCTTTGATGGAGATGAATGGGAATAAAGCCCCTGGTCCGGATGACTTTACTATGGCATTTTGGCAAAGTTGTTAGGAGTTTATTAAAGAGGAGATTCTAGAAATGTTCAAGGACTTTTACGAACATAGCTCTTTCCTCAAGAGCCTCAACAATACTTTCTTAGTTTTGATCCCCAAGAAAAGTGGGGCCGAGGACCTTGGAGACTTTAGACCTATTAGTCTCCTGGGGGGGCTTTACAAGTTATTGGCTAAAGTGCTAGCTAACAGACTAAAGAAAGTAGTTGGAAAGGTAGTCTCTACCTCTCAAAATGCCTTTATGAGGGGAAGACAAATTCTTGACGCTTCCTTAATTGCAAATGAAGTGATAGACTCATGGCAAAAACGAAAAGAAAAGGGCCTTATATGCAAATTGGATATAGAAAAAGCTTATGACATTATCAATTGGAAGTTTTTGCTGAAGGTGTTGCAAAAGATGGGTTTTGGGTCTAAGTGGGTGGGGTGGATGTGGAGCTGCCTATCCTCAGCTAAATTTTCAGTGTTGGTTAATGGAGTGTCTGCAGGCTTCTTCCCTAACACTAAAGGCCTTAGACAAGGAGATCCCCTGTCTCCTTATCTCTTTGTTATGGGAATGGAAGTGCTAGATGTTCTTATTAGGAGAGCTGTGGAGGGGGGTTTTTTATCAGAGTGTAACATAAGGGGTGGTAGTGGACCCCCTTTGAACATCTCTCATTTGTTTTTTGCTGACGACACAATTATATTCTGTGAGGCCAGAAAGGATCATCTAACTCATTTAAGTTGGATTTTATTCTGGTTTGAAGCGGCTTCAGACCTAAGGATTAATTTAGCCAAGAGTGAAATCATTCCAGTTGGAGAGGTGGTGGAGATGGAGGAGTTGGTTGTTGAGCTAGGCTGTAGGGTGGGGTCCTTACCTTCTCAGTACTTGGGTCTTTCTTTAGGGGCCCCCAAAAGAGCGCCTTATATGTGGGATGGGGTGGAAGAGAGAGTCAGGAGGAGACTAGCTCTTTGGAAACGACAATATATTTCTAAAGGGGGAAGAGTCACTTTAATCAAAAGTACTTTGGCTAGCATGTCAATCTACCAAATGTCTATTTTCAGAATGCCCAAGGTCGTTGCTAGAAGGCTTGAGAAAGTGCAAAGGGACTTTTTGTGGGGAGGGGGAAATATGGAGGGGAAAATTCATCTGGTTAAATGGGAGGTGGTATGTACAGACAAGGATAAAGGTGGGCTAGGCCTTAGGAAGCTAGCTGTGTTGAACAAAGCTTTACTTGACAAGTGGATATGGAGGTATGTCTGTGACAAAGATAATCTTTGGAAACAAGTGATCAAGGTCAAGTATGGGCAGGAGGGCCTTGGTTGGAGGCCAAAGAAGGCTAATGGGGCGGTTGGAGTAGGGGTTTGGAAGGAGATTTGGAAAGAATCAGAGTGGTGTTGGGATAACATGATATTCCGAGTAGGGAAGGGCAACACGATCAGATTTTGGACAAATGTGTGGTGTTCAAAGTCAGCGTTGTCCCATTGTTTTCCTCACCTCTTTGGTATGGCGGTTCAAAGGAACTCAACGGTTGAGGAAATGTGGGATCAAAATTCAGGTCAAGGAAATTGGAATCTAAATTTTTTTAGGGACTTCAATGATTGGGAGTTGGAGTTGGTTGGGGATTTTCTTCATATATTGAGGGGTCACAAACCCTCTTTGGAGGAAGATTCAGTCCTGTGGAGGCAAGGAAGAAGTGGTCAGTTCAGGGTCAAGGAAGCTTATAGTTTGTTAGCGAGGTCTGATGACACAGGCTTTCCATCAAAAAGCATTTGGGTGGCAAGGGTGCCAACTAAAGTTGCTTTTTTCGCGTGGGAGGCGACGTGGGGGAAGGTGCTTACTTTGGATAGACTTCAAAGAAGAGGACTACAACTTCCAAATCGTTGCTTTTTGTGTGGATGTGAGGAAGAAAGTGTAAATCATATTCTTATACATTGTACAGTGGTTAGAGCTCTATGGGATATTGTTTTTGGTTTAGTTGATGTGAAATGGGTTTTTCCAAAAACTGTAAAGGAGGTTTTAGCTAGCTGGAGGGGCTCGTTTGTGGGAAAGAAAAGGAAAAAGATCTGGGACGCCATTCCGTTGTGTATTTTTTGGACGGTGTGGAAGGAGATGAATAGATTAACTTTTAGGGGGGGGGGGGGGGGGTGTTGAACGTTCAGAAGTTAAAGAATTTTTTTGTCTGTAATTTGTGGAGTTGTGCCAAATTGTATGTAGGTGAGGTGGCGTTCTCCCTTATAGGCTTCCTAGAGTGGATAGCATCCACTTAAAGGGAGGTGATTCTTTTTGTCTTTGTTTTTTGAGGCCTTATGTCACAGGATGCTTCAAATGACCCTCCCCATGGGCTTATATAGGAGGAGGGAAGCTTTTGGAGACTCCTGGAGCCATCTACACTAAGCCATTGGTGGGAAGAGTGTGGAAGGTTCTAGAAATGCCTAGAGATGTCCACACATCTCTACACTATGGGAGAAGGCATGGGAGGAGTCCAAGGCTTTCTAGAGACTTCTAGGAATCTCTTGTATATTCTTGTACATAGGGTTGTACATAGAATAGGGTAGGATGTTCTAGAATATTCTTGATTTGTAAGGAACCCTCCAAGGTTCCAGAGAGTTCCCTTGGTGCCTATAAATAGGTGAGGGCCTCATTTGGCCAAGGCACCACCCAAATCACTTCCTAACCAAGCAAGTGAGCATCCAAGCACTTGTAAAGGTTTCCTTGAGTTAGTGAAAGCTTCCATTCTTTCAAGAGTTGCCTACCAAACTTCTTAAGCTTTTGAGTCACGAGTGTCTTAGCCGAGCGAGCTAAGCATTGGGGAGCAAGGCTGACTTAGCAAGATCAAGCGTCTTGACTTGTCTAAGTGTCGCACAAGCTTAGTGAACGACTAAGTCCGTGACACTTAGTTGCCTTGTATACTCCCTGTATACTTTGTGGCGTTTTGCCTTTTTAATGCATATCCTTTACTTATCAAAAAAAAAAAAAAATCGATTTTGAGAAGGCCTATGATCATGTGGATTGGGGCTTTTTAGATCATGTGCTACAAAGGAAGGGGTTCAGCCAGAAATGGAGATCTTGGATAAGGGGTTGTTTGTCTTCATCAAGTTTTGCAATCCTAGTTAATGGGAATGCAAAGAGTTAGGTTAAGGCCTCTAGAGGTTTGAGACGAGGAGACCCCCTTTCTCCTTTCCTTTTTACTCTAGTGGCAGATGTTCTAAGTAGAATGATGATCAGAGCAAAGGAAACTGGGATAACTGAGGGTTTCTTTGTGAGGAGGGATAGGACTAGGTCTTTGTTACAGTTTGCAAATGACACCATCTTTTTCTCTAAAGCCTTCACGGAACATCTTCAAAACCTCAAGATTATCCTTTTGGTTTTTGGGCAAGTATCTGGTTTAAAAATCAATTTAGAAAAAACCACTATTTCAGGTATTAACACTAGGCAGGAGTTGTTGTCTAGTTTGGCCTCGGTTTTGGATTGCAGAGTGTCAGAGTGGCCTTTGTCTTATTTAGGCCTTCCATTGAGAGGGAACCCAAAGACAATAGACTTTAGGATCAGATGATTGAGAGAATTTCGAGGAGGATGGATGGTTGGAAAAAGGCCTTTTTGTCTTTGAGAAGGAGGATTACTTTAATTCAGTCTTGTCTGTCTCACATCCCTAGCTACTTCCTCTCTCTCTTTAAAATCTCAGCATCAATAGCTTCAAAGATTGAGAAGATGCAAAGGGATTTTCTTTGGTCTGGGGCGGGGAAAGGGAAGAAAGATCATCTTATCAGATGAGATGTTATTAGTAGACCAAAGGAGTTGGGAGGTTTGGGTTTTGGGAAGACTTCTCTGAGAAATATTGCTCTCTTAGGGAAATGGCTTTGGAGGTTCCCTAGAGAAAGGAGTGGTCTTTGGCATAAGGTTATTGCGAGTATATATGGGACACATTCTAATGGATGGAACGTCAACATGGTGGTTAGATGGTCACACAGATGTCCTTGGAAGGCTATTGCTCAAGTTTTCCAGGTTTTTTCCCTTTTGTCCGCTTAGTGGTGGGCAATGGGGAGAGAATTCGTTTTTTGGAAGATCTTTGGTGGGGTAACCAAACTTTGTGCTCTCAATTTGCTGATCTTTACAGAGTTATTTCTGTGAAAAACCTCACTGTCTCAAATGTCCTTAACAATTCTTTTCCATTGTCTTGGAATTTTAACTTTCACCACAATCTTACTGATTCAGAAATTGATCTCCTTCAGAGATTAATGTCCTCCCTTAGTTCTATGCTTTTCTCTCCTTCTTTGGCAGATTCAAGAGCATGGTCTTTTTCATCGTAAGGATTGTTTTCAATGAATTCTTTATTCTTGGCATTGTCAAAAGTCTCAAATCCTATCTTATTCCTTCCGGCCAAGTTTTTGTGGAGTTCAAAAGCCCCTTCAAAGGTTAAGGCCCTTGCTTGGTTAGTAGCACATGGGAAGGTAAACACCAATGATAAGTTGCAATTGAGAAGACCCTACAAATCCCTTTGTCCTCAATGGTGCATTCTTTGCAAAGGAAATGGAGAGTCAATTGACCACCTTTTTCTTCATTGTCCTGTTACCATTGGACTCTGGCACAAGTTGTTCAATCTAGCAGGGTTGGTTTGGGTCCCTCATGTTGGTTATTGCTTTTAAAGGCTTGGGAAACTCATTAAAAGGCAAGACACTTTGGCAAATCGCTAGCCTTACTTTGATTTGGATGGTGTGACAAGAGAGAAACAATAGGATCTTTGAGGATAAAGGGAGAACGGAAGAGATGTTATGGGATTTGATTTGGTTCTATTCTTCTCTATGAGCTTCTTGTACTGAAACTTTTAGAGGAGTTCCTCCAAGTGTTTTACAACTCAACTGGATTGCGGTCTGTACTTCAAAAGTTTGAAGAATGTTGGGGTTTCTCTTGAATTCTGGTGAAGAAGGTTCGTTTTGGTTAACTTCAGTGTATGGTCCAAATAAGCCTTTGTGGATGAGGGATTTTTGGATGGAGCTACAAGACCTATATGGTCTAACGTTCCCAATGTGGTGTGTAGGAAGGGGCTTTAATGTAATAAGGAGGATCTCCGAGAAATTGGGTGCTTCTAGGTTAACACCGAACATGAGGTGTTTTGACGAGTTTATAAGGGAGAGCGGTTTGTTTGATCCCTCTCTAAGAATCGCAGCTTTTACTTGGTCAAACATGCAAGATGTTCCTATTTGCAAGAGGTTAGATAGATTTTTGTTTTCATATGAGTGGGACTATTTTTTCCCTCAAAGTCTTCAAGTGGCGCTTCCAAGATGGACCTTAGATCATAGCCCAATTTATTTGGAAACTAATCCTTTAAAGTGGGGCCCAACTCCTTTCAACTTTGAGAATATGTGACCACTCCATTCTGAGTTTAAGGACAATTTTAGTGATTGGTGGCAAGAGTGTCCAATTGAAGGTTGGGAAGGTCATAAGTTCATAAGGAAATTAAAGTTCATTAAATCAAAGTTGAAATATTGGAATAAAGTGCATTTTGGAGATTTAAGAGAGGAAAAATTTCATTCTTTCGGACTTAGGTAGAATTGATCTAATTGAACAAGAAGGGAACTTGAATCATGATCAGTTATCAGAAAGGACCTTAAGAAGAAGGGAGTTAGAAGAATTGTGGTCAAAGGAAGAGGTTTGTTGGAGGCAAAAATCTATGGTCAAGTGGATAAAAGAAAGGGATTGCAATTCTAAGTTCTTTCATAAAGTGGCCAATGGAACGCGAAATAGGAAGTTCATTAAGTCATTGGTCTCTAAGGGCGGGGGGGTGACTCTAAGCAACATTGAAATAATTTTAGAGGAGATTGTAAATTTATTTGGGAAGCTCTATTCCAAATCCGAAGGTGCTTCTTGGAGGGTTGAAGGTTTAGATTGGGTCCCTATTTCTAGAGAGAGTGCGGCTTAGTTAGATAGGCCCTTTTTTGAAGAGGAGGTATGCTTGGCAGTTTTCCAATTGAATAAGGAAAAGACCAGGGTCCAAATGGGTTTACTATTGCAATGTATCAAGAGTGCTGGGATTTTATCAAAGAGGACCTTATGAAGGTGTTTCTAGAGTTCCACACTAATGGGATAATAAATCAAAGTACAAATGCTACCTTCATTGCTATGATGCCTAAGAAAAGCCAAACCTTTAAAATATCAGACTTTGGACCTATTAGCTTGGTTACAAGTTTATAAAAGATAATTGCTAAGGTCTTATCAAGGCGTTTACGCAAAGTCCTCCATGAAACAATCTTTGGCTCTCAAGGAGCCTTTGTTGAAGGGAGACAAATTTTGGATGCTATGTTTATAGCCAATGAAATGATGGATGAGAAAAAGAGGTCGGGAGAGGAAGGGGTGGTCTTCAAAATCGATTTTGAGAATTTGGAGGTAGGATAACTCTCATTCAATCTTGTCTCACTCATATGCCTTGTTACTTCCTTTCATTGTTTAAGATTCCCGCCTCCGTGGCAGTAAGAATTGAGAGGTTGCAAAGAGACTTTTTATGGTCCGGGGTTGGGGAAGGCAAAAGAGATCATCTAGTTAGTTGGGATGTAGTGTGTAATCCGAAGGCAAAAGGGGGTTTGGATCTCGGAAGGATTTCCTTGCGGAATTCCGCTCTCTTAGGGAAATGGTTGTGGAGGTATCCCAGGGAGGGTTCAGCGTTGTGACATCAGGTCATTTTAAGCATTTATGGATCACACTCTAATGGTTGGGACGCCAACACTGTTGTTAGATGGTCACATCGTTGTCCTTGGAAGGCTATTGCACAAGTTTTCCAAGATTTTTCCAAGTTTACTCGGTTCATGGTAGGAGATGGGGAAAGAATTCGATTCTGGGAAGATTTGTGGTGGGGGGATCAACCTATGGGGGTCCGTTATCCAAGACTACTTAGAGTAGTAATGGATAAAAATATTCCTATTTCTTCAATTCTCGGATCCACTCGACCCTTCTCTTGGAACTTTAACTTCCGCCGTAACCTTTCCGATTCCGAGATAAAAGATTTAGAGAGTCTCATGCGGTCTCTTGATCTTATACATTTATCACCTTCGGTTCCAGATAAGAGATCTTGGTCTTTATCTTCTTCAGCACTTTTCACAGTCAAATCTTTCTTTCTTGCCTTATCCCAAAGATCTGGTTTGCCTTCAGTTTTCCCTTCCAAATTAGTCTGGAATTCTCAAGTCCCCTTCAAAATCAAGTCCTTTGTCTGGTTAGTGGCTCACAAGAAGGTAAATACTAATGACATGCTACAGTTGAGAAGACCCTACAAAGCACTTAGTCCTGACATTTGTATGTTGTGCATGAAGCAGGGAGAAACAGTAGATCATCTTTTTCTTCATTGCCCTCTGACGATGGGGTTGTGGTACAGACTATTTCAATTAACAAAGATAGATTGGGTCCCTCCTAGGAGCATCTGTGACATGCTTTCTACCAATTTTAATGGGTTTGGATCTTCTAAGAGAGGGATTGTATTATGGCAAGCTGCGTGCATCGCTTTATTATGGGAGGTGTGGCGGGAAAGAAATGCAAGGATTTTTGAGGATAAAACAAGGAATTCAGAGAACCTTTGGGACATGATTCATTTCCTTGCTTCTCTTTGGGCTTTTTGTTCTAAGGTTTTTAAGGGGATTCCCCTTAATGTGATACTCCTTGATTGGTTAGCGGCGTGCAACTCCATTGGGGTGGCCTAACTCATAGCAGTTGCCTGTATCTTCTTTGTATTTTCTCGCATTTGTTTCATTATAGTTTTGTTTTTCTTTGGTGGGAGGATTCCTCATCCTTCTCTTGTACTTTCCTTTTTATCAATATATGCCTTTGTCGTTTCCAATAAAAAAAATAAATAAATAAATCGATTTTGAGAAGGCCTATGATCATGTGGATTGGGGCTTTTTGGACTATGTGCTAGAAAGGAAGGGGTTCAACCCAAAATGGAGATCTTGGATGAAGGGTTGTTTGTCTTCAACAAGTTTTGCAATCCTAGTTAACGGAAATGCAAAGGGTTGGGTTAAGGCCATTAGAGGTTTGAGACAAAGAGACCCCCTTTTTTTTTACCTTAGTAGCAAATGTTCTAAGCAAGATGATGATTAGAGTATAGGAAATTGGGTTAACTGAGGGCTTCATTATGGGAAGGGATAAGACTAGAGTGTCTTTACAACAGTTTACAGATGACACTATTTTTTTCTCTAAAGCCTCTCAGGAACATCTTCAAAACCTCAAGCTAATTCTTTTGGTTTTTGGGCAAGTATCAGGATTAAAAATCAATTTAGAAAAAAACATCATATCAGGTATTAATACAAGTCAGGAGTTGTTGTCTAGTTTGGCTTCGATCCATGATTGCAAAGTGTTAGAGTGGCCTTTGTCTTATTTAGGTCTTCCATTAGGAGGGAACCCAAAGACAATAGGCTTTTGGGATCTGATGGTTGAAAGAATATCGAGAAGGTTAAAAGGGTGAAAAAAGGCTTTTTTGTTCCTGAGGGGGAGGATTACTTTACTTCAGTCAAATCTGTCTCACATCCCAAGCAACTTCCTATCCCTCTTCAAAATCCCAGTATCAATAGCCCCAAAGATTGAGAAACTGCAAAGGGATTTCCTTTGGTCTAGGCCAAGGGAAGGGAAGAAAGATCATTTTATCAGACAGGATGTTGTTTGTAGGCCAAAGGAGTTAGGAGGTTTGGGATTCAAGAAGACTTCCTTGAGAAATAATGCTCTCTTAGGGAAATGGCTTTGGAGGTTCCCTAGGGAAAGGCATGGTCTTCGGTATAAGGTTATTGTAAGTATTTATGAGACACATCCTAATGGATGGGATGCCAACATAGTGGTTAGATGGTCACACAGATGTCCTTGGAAGGTTATTGCTCAAGTTTTCCAGGATTTCTCCTTATTTATTTGCCTAGTGGTGGGGGATGGGGAGAGAATCTGTTTTTGGGAAGATCTATGGTAGGGTAATCAACCTTTACGCTCTCAATTCCTTGGTCTTTATAGAGATAGTTCTGTGAAAAACCTCACCTTCTTAGTTGTTCTTAGCAATTCCTATCCACTCTTTTGGAATTTTACTTTTCGTCATAATCTCATTGATACAGAAATTGAACTCCTTCAAAGACTCATGCCCTCCCTTAGTTCAATGCATTTTTCTCCTTCTATGGCAGATTCAAGAGTTTGGTCTTTGTCCTCATCAGACTTGTTTTTTGTTAAATCTTTTTTCTTGGCCTTGTCAAATTTCTCAAATCTTGTCTTGTTCCTTTTGATCAACTTTTTGTGGAGATCAAAAGCCCCTTCAAAGGTTAAGGCCCTTGCTTGGTTAGTAATACATGGGAAGGTAGACACCAATGACAAGCTGCAGTCGAGAAGACCCTACAAAAATCCCTTTGTCTTTAGTGGTGCATTCTATGCAAGGGAAATGGAGAATCGATCGACCACCTCTTTCTTCATTGCCCTTTAACTATTGGGCTTTGGCACAAGCTCTTCAATCTAGCAGGGTTGGCATCCACCAAGGAGTATTGAGGACATGATGATTATTGCATTTAGAGGTTTAGGGAATTCAATTAGAGGCAAGACACCTTGGCAAATCACTTGTCTCACTTTGTTGTGGATTGTGTGGCAAGAAAGAAACGCTAGGATTTTTTAGGATAAGGGGAGATTGGAAGGAATATTATGGGATTTACCTCATTTCTATTCCTCTCTATGGGCATTTTGTACTACTGCTTTTAGGGGAGTTCCTCTTAGTGTCTTACAACTCAACTGGACTACGGTTTGTGATTCAAAAGTTTGAGATAGTTAGGGTTTATCTTTGTATATAGTTTTCTATAGATGGGTGTATTCTCCTTTGATCAGTTTCTGTATTTTATGGGAAGGACCTCTCATTCTTTTCTTGTATCTTTACTTCTATTAATGCATATTTCTTCATTTCTGATAAAAAAATAAAATAAAATAAAAGTTTCTCTTGATCTTTGGTCAATGAAGTCTTTGGATTATAGTTTTATGACCTTGCAAGATTTTGTTCACCATTTGAGCTCTAATTTTCTTTTCTTGCCTTTTAGGCAAATTTTGTGTACTCTTGGTCTACTTAGATTGCACACCCTTTTTGTTAGGCATTCATGTGTTTATTCTTATTTTCCTATTTAAAAAAAAAAAATTAGCTAAAAGAATTGAAGGAAATGTAGAAGTGGAGAGATGGAAGGAATAAAAGGTATAAATGTCGTTTCATTGATATTCAGCCTATATAGAGGCCCACATATATATACAAAAATTCCTAACACCTAAATTAGGAACTTTCCTAACCTAATTACATCAGATCCCTTTGATTACGAGATTGTCTAATTCTCTCCTTAATTACAAAATCATGGTTTTCTTAATTTCATTCTTCCATACCTCAAGCTAGTGAATAGATGTTTTTCATTCCTAGCTTGGATACACTTGCTTGAAACTTTGTATTACTTAAACCTTTTCTGACAAGTTGGCAGTCAATAACTACATAAGGAGTATAGATTAATCCACTATCTAGTTTCTCCTTAATAAAATGTGTCTATTTCATTTGATCATGTTACCTAGATTATATGCGATACTGATTGCAAATATGTTGTCGTACTAAAGTCTCATTAGGTCATCTAATTTAATCTTCAAATCTTCCAAAATGATCTTCAACCATAGTAGATCACAGACTCCTTAGATCACTGTCTGAAATTTTGCTTCTGTATTGAACCTCACCACCAAACTTTGTTTCTTACTTCTTCATGTCATCAAATTCCTACTAAAAAAGGTGCAATACCCAATTGTTGATATTCTATCAACCACTGATCCAGCATGATCTACATCTATGTATGCTTTAAGTACTAGTCCCAAGCTTCATTTAAATAGGATGCCCTTTCCTAGAGACCTCTTAAGGTACTGCAACACTCGATTAGTAGCTTACAAATGAACCTCTTTTTAGACTATGCATGAATTGGCTAATCACACTTACAACATATGTTATATCTAATCTTATGTGAGAGAGATAAATGAGTCTTCCTACCACATGTTGATATATCTCTCTATCTAACACAACATCTTCCCCAGCCTTTTCAAGATTATGATTAGGATCTATTGGTGTGTTTGCTAGTTTACACGTCAATTTCCCTGTTTCCTTGAGAAGGTTCATTATATATTTCTGTTGAGAAATTAAAATTCTATGCTTAGACTGTGCAACCTTGATTCCTAAAAAGTATTTCAACCTTCCTAACTCTTTAATATCAAATTCCTTAGGCAAGCATTGCCTCAAAGTTTGTCTCTCCTTTTCTTCATTTCCCATCATGATGATGTTGACTACATATACTAGAAAAGTTGTAACTTCACCTGAACAACATCTGAACAACATGCCTTAGATATGTTAGGGATAGGAGAAAGACCCCAAATATCACTATAAATTAGATAAAAAAGGCTTTTAACTTCTTTTGTTATTGGTGGGAAAGGTTGAACGTTTGTGTTTGGTGAGTTCACATACATCACAATGAAAGCTCTCAACATTTAATTTCCTAAATAGAGAAAGAAACAAGATTCTAAGAGTTCTAAATGACGGATGTCCAAGTCTATGATGATGAAGCTAGATTTTTTCTTTATTGAAAATGTAGTGTAGCCCATTCCGTACCTTAGCAAGTCCAATCATCTTCCCTACGTCCTAGTCGTGAAATACATAGCGAGCAGGGTAAAAAGTCACATTGCAACCCAAATCTTGTGTAAGCTTTTGTATAGAGACAAGATTAGTGGACAACTTTGGAACATAAAGCACATTCCTAAGTGTGAGTGTAGAACTAATTTTGACATCTCCTACACATGCGACAATGGTTAATGAACCATTCGTTGTAGCTATTTCCTACTACTTGGACAAGGGTTATAGTTGTTAAATTGGTGTGATGAATGAATCATGTGATCTGTGACACCTAAATCTATAACTCATGAATTGGCAAAAGTTTCATCCAAGACTTTTAATCCAATGGAAATAGGAAACTTACCTAAAAGAGCCAATGAACAGATACTTGAAGGTTTCTCAACTAGTTGAATAGAAGACAAATGTGCTTACCCATTATCCCTCTGCTAGCCTCCATTGTAACCTCACTCTTTGCTAGATGTGGTTGGCTTGCCATGAAGTTTCCAACATTTCTCTCATGTATATTTAGCCTTTCGACAATAAGTGCACCATAAGTTATCCTTATTATCATTGAAGCCCTTAACCAATCAATCATTTTGTTATTAGCAGTGTTAACCTTCAGATCATTGCCCTTGTTAGCAACCATCATTAAGCCTTTCATATTCTAAGGTTCAAGCATGACACTTTTGCTTTCTTCTACTCAGGTAATAAAGATAGTACCATTCAAAGTTGGGAGCTCTATGCTAAGTATTTGAACTCTAACTTGGTCAAACTCAACATTGAGACCAACTAAGAAATCATAAATTCGATCCTTTTCAATATAATTTTTCAAAATTGTTGCATCCTCAAGATATTTTGTCTCAATGCATCAATAGTGATCAAGTTCTTGTCATAGATTTTTCAACATATTAACATACTTTGTGGCTATCTTGTTTCCCTACTTCCGTTGCTCCAATCTTAATTTTTATTTTGTACACTTAAGCTGCATCTAGTGCCTTCGAGTATGTCTGATGAACTACATCTCAGATGTCTTTAGCAGTTGTCATGGAGCATATATGTGCACTAATTTCAAGCATCATTAAGTTTGATCCAGTTCCCAAGAGATGACTTAATTTCTCTTTCCCTTCAGAAAGGTACAAACAAGTTATGACCATTTTAAATCTTTCTTCCCATTAAGCTTGTATACCATTTGAATATTCTGCAATTCTCAGACATTTTTCCTTCTTTCTTTCTTTTCCATTTTTTTTTTTTTTAGGGAAAATATAAAATAAGTCTTAAGTCAAAGGACTCACTAAAGATTACCCATAGAGCTTAGACAATCGCGTTCAAGCTCCCACTAGTATCATTGTGGGATAATGGTGGTTGTAGCGATGGTCGTAGTAGTGGTGTCGGAGGTCTGGCAATCTCGACGTTCACAGAAGTATGTCAGAGGTCTGGTACCCTTGATTTGCAACAATATCTACAATGCATATAGAAGGAAAAATCTTCGCTTACACCAATGGTGAGAAAGAGATTCAGTGTGAGGCAAAGACGTCATGTGTAAGGATCATTGTCGCTAGTAGAGAAAACAACGATGGTGCTATTTTTGTTTCACGATGAGTTTGCGATGATGCGAGGATGGAAGTCTGAGGTAAAGGGAAGGCCGACAACAAGGAAGATCTAAGGGCAACGGCAAGACTGAGACAAGGGGGCAATGGCAAGGGTTTTACTGAGGCCTCGAACTGGTTACGCGATTGATTTTTCTAAGGCTTTGTTTGCAATAATGGTGTGATGCAAACGAGAGGCAAATTCTTAAGGTCAACAATGAAGGTTGACTATGATCTCTAACTCAACAATGATGGCCAAAACAAAAAAATATCCTTCCCTCCCTAGATTCATGAGCATAGGGCTCTGATACCATGTAGAAAAAGAGAGATGGGAGGAATAAAAGGTATAAAATTCTTTTAATTGATATTCAGACTGTACAGAGACTCATATATATATATATACAAAAGGTCCTAGCACCAAAATTAGAAATTTTCCTAACCTAATTACATCATATCCCTTTGATTATGGATTACCTAATTCTTTACCTTATTACAAAATCATGGATTTCCTAATTTCATTCTTCCATAGGAAAAATAGAATCTTTCAAACCTTATATGGATTGACAGTATCAATTTTAGGAAGAGTTCAACCTCTTCTACCCTAGGGGTTCAAAAGAAATTTAAATAACCTCCTAATTGGACATCAGAACCCTATATGCAATAACATGCTTCCATTTCCTCTAAGTTCTGTCAAAATCCACCTCCTTTTTAGTAAGGTAAAATTTAACTTTGATAGTTATTATCTCAATTAATTCAGAAAGTTAGTGATAGGCAGCATTAATAGAGATGAAAAGCCAATGATCAAGGTTTTTTGACATTCTAGTTAGGGTGATGCAACAAAATCCAACATTTTGGAAGGTCTCAAAGAGGCAAAACATCTAAGTTGAGGTATATCATAGATGAGGGGGGCTTCAGCATTATAAGCAATTAACCCAGGACATCCACCAGGAATTTTTGAAGTATTCACACTTAACTAACAAAGTTCTAATCATTTCCACAGAAGTGATCTCTAGCTTTTCTCAGGCTCATATATCATGCAACGTGGATTGTGGAAACCAACTCTTTAGCTAAGAGACCAGCATCAATCCAAGAAAATGTCACTTCTATCCTCATGCATTTCTCTCTCTTATTGTAGCTCTTATCTGCAATCCTTATTTCTTTCCTCTGAAAAATTAGTTATCCTCTTTCTATGTTGCTCCATTTTATTTTGATGATAAAATATAATTTTTATTCTATTTTGGATTGAGGCATCTACATACATTGAAATTTCTCATGTTCACCAGTGAGTAGACTTATATTGCCCTCTTCACTTGTTCACTTTCTATTGAAGGTTACGAGTTTTAATTGGAAGAAAAGAAGCATTATTTATATGCTAATTGCAAAAAAGAAAGAAGAATTAGCTGTAGAATTAAAGTCTACAAAATATTAGGTCTTGTGAGTGTACACAAAAACCAACAAAATACAATGATATGAAAGAAGTTCCCATTCAAACAGGAAGTTATTAATTTCAAAATTAGATCTAAATCATGTCAAGAAATCAAATTCAGAAAAAGGTGAAGCTATATTGTTCACAGAGAAATCAAACATATCAAAAATGGAAAATAGGCATACCTTTATTAAGAGTTCCAACATCCACATCCTTCTCGTGGTAAATTAAAGGACTTCTAAACTCTTTAAATAAAATGTAACATGCCCCACCTGCCATCTAAATACATCCAGTAGAATATGTTTGAGAGGAAAATACATCAGGAGGATATCAATGTAAATTATTAACAAAACTATTAGCAGAATCTTTAATAACAGAAAACAGGGAACACAATGAATGACACAATACTTAGAAAGAAAAAACAACCCATCCAATTCTACCAGGAACACAGACAAACTAGATTGCCATCTGTGTGAATAGAGATATCCAGCAATATACTCCTGGGGAGAAAAAGGAAAAAGAGAAAGAAAGCAAAAAGGAAAGAGAGAGAGAGAGAGAGAGATCCAGCAACATCCCCATACTTTGGGAAGTTAAAATGTAATAATCAAGAATTCCCATATCTATAGGATATTTTACACTGAAGGGATAGGTATGTGCCTGAGTTATTTGGTTGCTGATATTCGCATCAAATCAGCAAAACAATCAAAATGACACTTCTCTACAATGAGTTCCTACATTATATTTCATATTGAAAAGAAAATTTACACACACATTCCTGACTACATAAATCAATAGACCATGTCAAGAGCTGTCCGAGATTCATGTTGCACCAGAAGTACACAGATAGAACCTCATGATTGCAACCTATTCCAGCCACTATCATATATCATAACCTCTTTGATGGTCACCCACAGAGTTGACTCAACTAATGAGCCACAAGAATCATCAATGCTAATAAAAGTTCAGCTCATGGCATTCTTGAATTTGCACATTAAAGAAATCCTTCTATCCATAACTTCCAGAATCAGAGAACTTAGTAACTGGTAATAACTTCCACCTTCAAAAAGTCATAGAGACACCAATAAATTTGACAGTTATCCAATCAATCTTGACGAGCTTACCCTAGCCAGCTCCAATTTCAGAGAAGATTCTTCTGACAGTGAAATGGGTAGCCAAAGAGCTCAATCAATTCCCCTCCATTCAAGGCCGGTGGCAACAGTTCTCATGGTGTGTACCTATTTCTGAAGCTGGATCTCCTCTCCTTCACCAATGTTGACCTCACCAAACTACACAACTATGAAAAAAACTTACTCAGATTCAATGAAGAATACCCTTTCCATCGGACAGAAAGGACTAACAGCATTACTCTAACCTCACAATCAAACCAAGTTTCTTTATGATCCTTCTTAGATTAAACCCTGGATTTTTTTTGTATGTGCAAATGCTCTAGACCAAGAACCTAATGAAAGGTCACCATTGCTATAATTAGTAAACAACATTGGAACACCCAACATATTAACTACCATGCCAAAGACTCCTTTGATAGCTGCAGAAAGATGGTTAGCCTAATAAGAAGAATCATCTAACAAGGTTGTGATTATGAACTCCAAGAAAATCAATCAATTACAATTCACCTAGGATGATGCCCTCTTTTGGCACTGAATAAGTTTGTTTCAACTTCCATCATTTTTTATCTTACCAAGATCTCAAAGTTGTGACGTCAACCATTTATGGGCATGTAATTCTTACCTAACCAGCACTATATCCCATAAAGCATGGCAAGCTGTACAGCCTTCTGCAAAAATATCCTCCTTAATTTAATATTTTACATACCAATCAAATAAAACCTATAAGCACTTCTCCATGCTACATACCCCCTTCTAAATTCATGGACAGCCTCCACTCTGGTCTCCCTCTCATTATAAAACAAACAGGCAAAAAAAAAAAGGAACAGACAACAGACAACAGGGTCAGGCTTAGATCTATTGGCATCGATCTTAATCATTGAGATGTTCCATACCATAATCAGTAGCAATGCTATCAGTTTATAACCAATGAGGATAGCTCCATTTCTCATAGGGCCACCTTAAAAGTTGTATCAGTATGACCTATCTCATCACTGCTTCAGCAAAGATATTGACGAATTCAGGACATCCTGAAATGAAGTGTGGTGTTGCATATTTAAACTAAAATGTCATTAACTTTTCAAACTATATAAAGAAAAGTTCCCCTAATTTTTTCAAAGTTTTGCATTATATAATAACGTATAAACATAAATTTTGTGTGCAGATTTTTTTGGGGATAGTATTTGCATCTATCATCAGTCACATGTTTGTTTTAACATGTTCATATCTTCAATGAAATTAGCCTGTCCATAAAGAATAAAATAACTTCTATGAAATCAGCCTTGTTGAGATTAATATGGACACTGTTCCTATTCTGAATGCCTCCAACTGGAATTAATCTCACTTCCTAATTTATTATTTTTCCTCACCGTTCAGCTTACCACCAGGCTCTCTTCTTTTGCTCTTTTTTTCTCAATGATGAACAAGGTAGATTGCATATACAAAAAGATCCTAAGATTTTTCCCACAAGAAAATGTTGACGTTAGCCATAATCCTTTTTCATGCCTCAAATAACTTCATATGAAATGACTCACTTTCTATTATTTTTGTCTTCATTTCACCGATCTCTGTAATCTCTCCTTTGCCTTTTTCCACAATGACAGACCAGATATATTGCATTAGACAAAGGGACCAAGATGGAAACTTACAACCAGCTATTATACAAGTGCAACCAATCAAGTCACACAACAAACTAGTATCATTTATAACAATCCAACAGAAAGACATTACACCAATGTTAGATTTTTAGGTGCTTTCATCTTTTTGGAGGGAAAACAGAAACACCAACATCAAACACAATGCCGTAAATATAAGATGACTTGTAACGCAATTCAGCTTTTTAATAGGCCTCAAAAAAAAAATAATTCAAAAGGCATTTTGACTTGAGAACCCTACCATGGCATTCAGTGGCACCCAAAAATAATAGGAAAAACTAAACCCCCTCATTCCAATAAAAATATCCAGTGACGTCAAGAAACTTGTGGACGAATATATCATATTTCAACAGAAACACACATACAGAATTGATTTCAGCTTACACTGGCACTGCACTAGAGAAGTGACTCATTCATTCATTTGTGCTCATGAGTACATCATTTCATAATCTCTTAGGCTCTTATACCTACCAACACTTGCGTGTAATACACATGTAAAAGCATCACCAGTGTGCATATTTTAAGGTTTCCTTAAAAGAACCATGTCTAACATGTAATCTCAATTAACCCACCATCTTCTTGAACAGCATAGTTAGAAAACAAAACTCATCTAAAACAAGTTAATGAGGAATGACTCTTTCATAGAATATAGAAATAACATTCAGCAAACACAAGTTTCGAGTACTGATTCCAAAAACTAAACCAAGGATTTGTATCTCACCTCAGAAAAATCCTTGTTGGACAATAAGATAGGAAATGTAATGTATTCCTTCATGATTATCTGAAGTAGATGACTTTTATCAGCACCCGAGAAACTTGAACAACCTGACAGGAAACCCATAACATGGAGAAGAGGATACCTGCAACAGAAAATTTAAATTTGCTTGGAGTCATCTACTCTTAAATTTAACTAATGCAAGTCCATAAGCATACCGACAGCAAATGCCCAATTCTGCTCTACCTCTGCTGAAGAGACTTTAGCTTTTCAAACATAACCACAGAGTCAAAGCCCAACATCAAAGAATCTTCACAAAACACACCAGCAAGAACTAAGAAGATTCGATCTCTCTTAGAGAAATTCTTGCTTTCCTCAACTTTATTCAACCAACAATGAGAAGGACCTGTAAATAATTTCTAAAGTTTAAAACAAAACAAAAAAGAAAGAGCTAAGGGAAAGCAAGCTACAATGAAATGATTAGGTCATAATCCAGGTTGTCCATCAAAGGCTCAAACAATTTATCCACATGCTGGTATGCAAACCAAGGGGTATTGGTGGCAGAGAGAGAGGTGGGGGACAGGGGGGGAGGGGCACATGTTCCCCTGCTCCCACTGTAGTTTTACCCCTGGATCATGAGTTAAAGAACCATTTCAAAAAGCCTCATAGCAAATATTGTGATAAGAAGGAGATTGTATTTCACTGATTAACAGCCTATTAGCATGTTCAAGCATGGATATGGCATTCCAATATATTGATGAAAGGCGATCAACACTGCTCCTTACCGCATCTTATTGTTAGTGAAAACAATTATATTATCTGTACTTAATATGTGTAATAACTAATGTAATAATTTATAAAGAAGAAGACTCACTTTCAAGTCAAATAACAAAAATGACCAAAATGATCTTCACACATTATGGAATGACATTAATGTAAGACTCTGTCCATATTTTAAATTTCAATACGCTTAGAACAATAATAGTACATTATAAAGCAAGAGAGACTACGATGCAGGAACAAAAAAATAACTAAAGTTTGGGAAGCATTCGATTGAATGGTGGCCCTTGAGGTTTGCCCAAGGGGCAAGCAGTTGTGGTGGTGATGAGGAGGTTTCAGCTTGGATTCCATGAAAAACAGAACTCAAGAATAGCAGTGAAGGAAATGAAAAGAATGCGATACACTAGCAAATGATTTAGCCTCTGAATTATTCTAAATAAGACCAAAGCTGATCAAAATGATCAAAACCTGATCTGCGCACCATACTCACAAAAGGCCAAATCTAATCTTCCGTCTGTTATGTAATTATAATATAATGGTGGTTTCAAACAACACTACTCATCTAGAGCATGAATGAGAGATAGAGAGATATCTCTCACAAATATTGCTTCATTGATGTAATTATTAATAGGAAAAACAACAATCATTCCCTTACATTATTAGAAGATGAAACAGAATCCCCTGAGTCTATTGATGAATTTAATAACATAATGCTTTCAAATTTAGTGTTCCCCTAAGCATGATTATTATTCTTTAGAAGTAAATTCAATACCTTCAAGTGAATCAAAAGCCCATTCAATGTAAGGCAAAATCTCAACTTCAGGGCAAGACTCATGCGATAACTCCGATATTGTTGAGAACCTGCAAGGGACTGTCATTGGAAACTTAGCCCTACAAAGAAAAGCTCCAAGATTGGAGGCAGTAAAAACCCAAACCAATTAGTAAGAAAAATCTAGCTTTCCAATAATCATAATAATAAAAAATAAAATGAATCATCCTATTTCAGTAAGAAATATACCATAGAATTGAAACTGAAATTATTTATACGAGCAATAATATAGAAACTGAAATTGAGATTCAATTTTCACCTGTAAGCTTGGCATCCTCTGTCCACAAGCCCACCATTAACTTTTTTCCATGCATGAGGCAAAGGAGTGGAAAATGGATTGATTGGCTGCCCTGATCGTTGATAATGAACACCTGATAAATAAATAAAAATAATAATAATTTTCTTTTCTTCCAAGGACCATGAAGAAGCCAAAATTCTAAATGCAAAAGAGATTTCTCAAACTTTCTGGACAAACAAACAACAAGTAGATTTTCAAGGAAAGTGGCATGGATTAATTGAAAATGAGAATGGAGGAGTTGGGAATGAAAGAGAAAGTAAAATGAAAGAAGAGAGACGAATAGGAGAGTGAGGGGAGGGTTAACCAGAGAAAATACAGGGCAAAACCCTAGGAATTTGCCTGAAGCGCCGTAACATGAGAGCCATTTCCAGAGACAGGCTCTGCTATGATGACCGGCGATGAGAAAACGGCGAAGGTGTCGCTGCCTAAGTCCCGGTGCAGGATGAACAGAAGCCCCTAAAACTCCAGCCGCCTATGATTTTTAGACAACTTTTCTCCGAAACATAAATAAATAAATAAATAAATAAATAATCATGAATTATTATAATAAGAAATAAGAAATAAAAATTAAAAGGCAGAAATTATCAATAAATTCAAATAAAATTTTTTAGAAAAGGGAAAAAAATATTTTTTATTTATTTGTTTGATTTAAGGGCCTGTTTGGCATGAAGGAATAGGTAATGGAAATGAATTTTTTGTTTTTATTTATATTTTTTGTGAATGGAAATGATTTTGGTGATTCTATTTATAATGTTTAGATGAACTTAAGAATTCGATATTGAAATGATTATTTGTTTTCATTAGAATGTTTGATAATAATAGGAATAAGATTGAAGAAGGAATAAATTGATAATAATACATTTCTACATAGTTTAAAATAGTTTGTTTATTTTCATTTTAAAAAAAATAAATTTTGAGAATTTTTTTTTGTTACTAAATAATAAGAATTAAAAAAAAAAGTCTTATTTCAGTATGAAAAAACATGATGCTTGATGAATTAAATTCAAAGGTAAAATAGTAATTTTAAACTATTTTATATTTTTTTATGGGATGAATGAATTATAATATCACTGTAGACCCCCCTCGGATAGAGGGGTTCTATTCTATTCTTTTTATTATGATTTTGTTGGCCACCTCGAGAAGGAGCTGTGGGCATCAAGACATCCAAAGAGGGGACTGGAAGTGAAAGAGAGTTGCTGATGAAGGAGCTGTCCTTCGGCAACCAAATAGGGGACTGGAAGTGAAAGAGAGTTGTTGATGAAGGACCTGTCCTTGGGTGGCTAGACGGGATGGAAAGCAGGAAGAAAAGAGTTGATGCATGAGTTGTTTCAAAAGGGGGGGACATAGTTGAGCGAAAAGGTGGCTAGTTGCAGAGAGGTAGGGGGATAGCTAGGAAAAGGGTAGATTTTTCTGAGGCGGAGAAAAAGGCTTTTTTTTTTTTTTTTAGGTTACGGGGAGAGGATTTAAAAGAAAAAAAAAAATTGAAGAGAGCGGGAGGGGGAGAAAAAAATGAAGGATCAGTTGATAAAATTTGAGAAGGAAAAGGAGATGCATGTTTTATTTCTAGAGAAGCCACCCTTCGCTTGAGGAGTGCTTTCCAGGTATGATTACTATAGCTTATCATCTTCTCATTTTTACACGGTTTGATTCCCATTCTCAACTATCTTTATGGATATCAATCTGTCGCTTCGACGTGGATAAGAAGAGTCATTTGGTTGTCATGGTTAAATTCAGTCTTCTATGTGCATAGCCTGTTCTCGAGTTTTCTTTGTTTTTCTTGATACAAGATTGATGCATGAGTTTGGTTTTTGAACTTGGTAAATGAAACTTGTGTTTATTTTCTCTATTGATCCCACTTGTTTTGAGCTCATGGATGCCACCTGAAGTGGAGCTCTATACTATCATGTATTACATGTTCTAGTATTTGTTTAATCCCCATAGTTCACCCTGGTTATTGTCTTGGCTATTAGCCCTGTATTTGTGTCGTGTTTGGTGGGTTGTTTGGTTTGGAATTTGATGAAAATAGATGGAGCTATGTTTGTGACAATCACTGCTGCTGTGGGGAATTCAGAGTCATGGCTCAATTAGAGAAGTTATGGATGGAAGAAGAGAGAAGAATGCAAAGACACCACCCATCAAACCCACCCTCCTCTCATTTCTATTATTTCTTTCACGTGCATGGAGCCCCATGTACACGACCACCCCAATCACCCCCCATGCTTGTTTAACCTATCTCCTCATGTCGTTCACCTCCCACCCGCTCGTTTTCATTATTTCCACGTGTATGTATCTCCATGCACATTCCACCACTCACCACCCATGGCCATCCTTCACCCGCCATGCCCGTTACCATATCCAACTCTCTATTTATCGCCCATTGCCACCATACCCATAGCATTATTCTTCAAATGCCCAAAACCCATTTCTCTCTCTACCATATACCGCCCTCCTCTCTCCACATTTTCATACCCATCTTTGCATTCCCATCACCACCATTCTCTCTCTGCTTTCCTTGTTCCCTGTTTCAGTCTCTTTTCTCTCTCTCTCTTTCTAAATTCATAGTCGGTCTCAACTGTTTAGCTCCAAAAATTCTCTTTGCTTCCTTTGACACTATAGTGTGGTGTTCTCTCAATTGATTTTCTCTGTAAATTCCAATTGCTTTTGGGTCTTTGAATCATTTCATGAGAAAATATTAAAACATGGGCATGAAGCAAAAAAAAAAAAAAAACATGCCGGAAGAACTAGAATGCACATTCGGTGGGGTATGGAATGGTAGAGGTTTATGAGTTTTTATGTTGCAAACTAAGGTTCTGGAAATGTAGCAAAAAGTCCACCTACAGTAGCTCGTTTCCAAACAATTAACATGCTGCATTCCTAGGTCTACCTAACATGCAACTTGGCAAATAGGTTTCCAAGTGGAGTTTTCCAAGGAAAATGATGTTGAGGCAGGCCATGCAAAGCCACTTTGGCATGCAATGGTCATGCCTCATCATTCTTTTGTTTTTTTATTCTTTTATTTGTAGGTCAAATCTAAAATGCTCAAAGATTCAATTTTCATTTATTTATTTATTTCTTTTAACTCCCATTTGTTTTTAGTTCTTCAAAGTCCCAATTCTTGAACGTAATTTTCAAGTTTTCATCCTCAAATAAGTTCTCCAATTTTCCAATTTTTGAATTCAATTTCCAATTTTATTTAATCATCATTATTTTCATCATTATTATTATTTTAATTTATTTTAATTCCATCTTTAAAATAATTCTTTAAAATTATGATTCCCAATTTAATTCTCAATTTCTAAAATTCTAATTTTTACATTTATTTATTTAATCATTATTATTATTATTTTACTTATTTATTTTTTAAGTTCCATCTTTCAATAATTCTCCCAATATTCCAATTTCCAAATTTAATCTCCAATTTTCAAAATTCCAATTTTCACATTTATCTATTTAATCATTATTATTTTTGTTATTATTATTTTGTTTATTTATTTTTAAAATTCCATCTTTAAATAATTCATCAAAATTCCAATCTCCAAATTTAATTTCTAATTTCCAAATTTCCATTTTTCACATTTATTTATTTAATCATTATTAATTTCGTTATTATTATTATTTTATTTAATTATTTATTTTTAAAATTTTCATCTTCAAATAATTTTTCAAAATTCCAATTTTCAAAGCTTTCGTTTTTAAATAATTTCCATAATTTAATCTTCAAAACTCCAATTATCAAATAATTTGCTAATTTCTTTCAAATTTAATTTCCAAAGTTCCAATTCTTTAATTTAATTTTCAAAACTCTAATTCTCAAAGGATTTTCAAATTCTAATTTCTTTTAAATTTAATTTCCAAAATTCCAATTCTTAAATTTAATTTTCAAAACTCCAATTCTCAAATAATTTCCAAAATTCTAATTTCTTTCAAATTTAGTTTACAAAATTCCAATTCTCAAATTTAATTCCCAAGACTCCAATTTTCAAATAAATCCCAAAAATCCAGTTTTCTCTCGAATAGTTTTAATTCCACTACCAATTGTCAAATATTTCTTTAATTCTATCACTTTTCATCTTTCCTTAAGGTTCAAGGTCACCAAAAATCCCGTTTTTAATAAACTTTTTGCTTTTTTCTTTTAGGCAAGTGCTTTCATAAATTTTCTTTGATTTTAAAATATTTTTTTTTTGTTTCTCTTAATTTTAAATAAGCAAGAAGACAATTTTCATAATTCCAAAATAATGGAATTTATGAGATTAATTCATGCAAGATCAATTGAACTTTGGTGGGGGCCCTACATGTAAGATTTTTCTTCTGATCGTCAACTGTTATGCTTAATGAATATTGTCTGATCTTTGTCTTACATTATGCGTGATATATTTTGTATTTGTTATTGTGCACTAACTCTATTTCATGATAGCGCTTTGTTACTTGCAGCTAAGGTACGCTCTTGCTTTCGCTTTGTTCATTTATTCATTATCATGACTTGTTTCTGATTTGTGATCACTTTGGAATCCATTGATTTCCTTCCTAATTGTCACGCTTACTTCATCTTATTAGTAGAGACTCGTTTTTAGGGATTTAGAGCGGTGCTATGGTCTTTACCGTACTTTCCCGATAAGTAACCTGACTCCTGAACACAGACTTGGTTTTTTTCACACACCTGTTTTCTCTTAAAGAGTCACATTTAGGGTTTTTCTTTCTTATTTTGTTTTCCCTTTTAAAAATAAAACAAAAATAAGTGGCGATTCCAAGTCATTTTCTAAAAAAATAAATCATCTTTCAAATAAAAAGGTGAGCTCGCCATCAAGTGGGAATGCATTGAGCTGAAATGCGGGGTCCATAATCACCTACTTGCAATGAATTGAAATCTCACTTATAAGTGGGATTTGATTTCTATCGGAATCATTTTTTTATTTCATTCTTATTTTCATAAAATTTATCTAAATATGAAAATAAGGGATGAAAAAAAATAAGATGTTTATTATCACTTCTCATTCTCTCATATCAAACACCCTCTAAGAATAAATTAAATGATTCGATTTTTAGATTACTTCTTTGACTAACATTACACAGTAACAAATTCAACAAAATGTCTTAAGACTTGTCATTTATATATAAAAAAATACAAATAATTCTAATTAATTTCCATATGTTGAAAATTGAGAGCAATGAATAATATTCATATTAATATTCACTAATATAAATTCATATATAGAATCAAAATTATTTTCTTATTAAATAATTTTTATTTAAATATATTGACTCAAATTTTTTATCAAAATCATTTACTAATTACTAGTTTTTACTAACCTCAAATTGTTATTAATCAAAATTACCAAATTGTTATCTCTTGGTTTATCTCATTCCATTAACATAAGCTATATTTTTTATTCATCATAAATTAATTTTTTCTTGGATTATTCATCTTCTTCTAAACTTAACTCTAATCTCATTACAAACTTATCCCAATTTCTATTTGTCAAATCTAAGTGACCCAAATTTATCTAATAATAAAAATATAAAATAAAAATCATTTACTAATTACTAGTTTTGATTAACCTCAAATTATGATGATGATTGTAATTATAATTATTGCTATTATTATTATGATTATTGTTGTTGTTGTTTGATGATGATTACAATTATAATAATAATTATTATTATTATAATTATTGTTTTATTATTATTGTTGTCATTGTTGTCGTCGTCGTCGTTATCATTGTCATCTTTACTTCCTACAGAGTAGCCAACTGTTTTATGTTAATCGACATTCTTCCTTAATTTAGTTTTGTTGTTGTTGTCATCATTATCATCTTTACTTCCAATGAGGTTTGTTATTGTTGTTGTTGTCGTCATCATCATTGTCATCTTTACTTCCTACGGGGTAACCAACTATTTCATGTTAATCAACATTCTTCTTTAATTTAGTTTTGTTGTTGTTGTCATCATTATCATCTTTACTTCCAACGGAGTAACTTCTTGTTGTTGTCGTCGTCGTCGTCGTCATCATTGTCATATTTACTTTCTATGAGGTAACTAACTGTTTCATGTTAACCGACATTCTTCCTTAATTTAGTTTTGTTCACTACAAAAAATAGGTTTTTAATGACGAATCTTTAGTCACGGCCACAAATTTCTTGACCAAAGATATTATTTTGTCACGACCAGAGTAAAATTGTGACTATATGTGTTAATCAAGGATGGTAAAAAAAAAAAAAACATGTTTAGTCACAGAGATTTTATGAACCGTCACCAAAAGGATTGATGAGAGGGTATTTTAGTGACGGATTTATTTGAATCCGTGACTATTTGTAAATTTAGGGAGGGAAATTTTGGCGCCAATACTTTTAGTCACGGTAATTTTATCATTCGTGACCAAAAGTGTAACAAATGATGTTTTAGTCACGATTTTTTGTGAAACCGTCACTATATATATATTTTTGTGAATTTTAGTCACGGTATTGATTGACCGTGATTGTATGGGAACTTATAGTCACAAATTTCACATTGACCGTGACCAAATACATAGAGAAATATTTTGAACCTATGGTCACGGGGTTCACACAATCGTGACCAAAGTCTATTATTTATTTTAAACCATTTTGGGTTACCTATTATAATTTTTTAGATAATATTATATATATATATATATAATATATATATATATATATATATATATATCATATAAATTATTATTAATAGTAATAATAATAGTTCTTATTAATTTTTCCTTAGTTAAAATTATTTAATTTCCTTGTTATGATTAATGTTTTAATGAGAAGTAAAATAAAGTTTAATATTTTAGTTTAAAAATATGATGGTTCAATTTGATATTATTTGATAAAAAATTTAAATGCAAGTGACATTTACTCCACAAGTCTATGAGTTTAGCTTTAAAAAACCAAAGCCAAAATATTAACTTAGTCTGAGAAGGTGGGGGAGGAGGAGGGGCCTAATCTCTACTTAGCTGCATTTGACCTAACTTTTTGATTGGAAATGTAGAGGATAATATTGTTTATTGAGTGAATCCCCCCGTGGCCCATTTCTTTCCCATTAAATAAAATTGCCATGTTTTGGTGAACCGAACGACCCAATGCCAAAATAAATATTATTATTATTATTATTATTTGCTTTATTTTCCAATCTAGGTAAACTTCGGCCACCTCACCTACCCTTTAACTTTAATCCCTTCAAGCAAATTGTAGCATAGCCCTTAACTCCGACCCTTCATCAATTACCGGATTTTTTATAAGAGTATGGCAGTTTTTAAAAATAATGCCTAAATTATCGTGGTAAAAAAAATAATTCCAAATCTATTTAGTTTTATCCAACGAGGAGAGAGAAGAAATTTGTAAGTGAGAAATCGTCTCTTCAACAGACGATTTTCACAACAAAAAAAAAGTGAGAAATTCTCACTTAAAAAAAAAAAAAACAAACCTTTAATTTTTTTTTTCATTCTTTATTCTATTTATACAATAATTCGATTATTATAAATATATATTATAAAATTAATTAATTTTATTTACTAAATTTAATTTATAAATAATATACTAAATTTAATATAAGATAAATAATATTTATATATTATTTTTTTCTTTCACTTTGGAATTAAAAAAAAAACTTGTGGACCCCGCATTTCGGCTCAATGCGTTTCCCACTCGATGGCGAGCTCGATTTTTATTTTTGAAAAATTGATTTTATTTGATTAAGAAAATGACTTGGAGTCGCCACTTATTTTTGTTTTATTTTAAAAGGGTAAACAAAATAAGAAAGAAAAACCCTAAGTGTGACTCCTTATTTTGGAAAAGGCGATCTGCGAAAAACTGGATCGGGTTCGGGAGTCAGGTTACTTATCGGGAAGGTACGGTAAAGACCGTAGCACCCCTCTAAGTCCCTAAAGTCGGGTCTCTACTAATAAAATGAAGCTGACGTGGCAATTGATGAATGAACCTACGAATACCTTAAATGATCATGCACGTATGAGAATCCGAACAAGTATAAGGAGTGACCGTGGGGCGAGTAAATACGTACCTGGGTGGTGAATCAATATGCGCTATCAAGAAATGAGGTTAGTGCACAATTAAGGAATAATTTCGAGCATGTCATAGAGCAAAATAAAATCGATCATGCATGGCAATTAAATCAAACAAACAATCAATCAATCATAAGGAAATCACATATGTTGGGCCCCACCAAAGCCCGATTTATATTGCATGAATAATATCACGAATCCCATTATTTCGGAATTATGAAGATTCATCATTCTTGCTTGTGTAAAAATTAAAAGAAATAGAACATTATTTAAAAATCGGAGTGGAATTAAAACTATTTGAGTGAAAACTGGATTCTTGGAATTTGTTTGAAAATCAGGGGTCTAAGGAATTAAATTTAAGATTAGAGCACCGGTAATTAAGAGGAAATTTGTCAGAGAAAATAAGAAATGAACTTTAGGGAATTAAACTGCAAGGATATGGATTTTGAAAGTTGAATTTGTAATAACAATAATAATAAGGAATGAACTTTGGGAAATTGAACTGCGAGAATATAGATTTTTAATAATAATAACAATAATAATAATAATAATAATAATAATAATAATAATAATAACAATAAATGATAATAATAATATGGACAAACAAAAGGGATTAAAAGAACTCTGGAATTAGAAGGGCCTAGGGTGAGAAGGGCTATGGAAATGGGCTTGGGGCATTTAGAAACGAATTGGGCTTTGGGATTAATGATAATAATAACAATAAGGTTTTGAAATAGTAATGATAATAATAATAATAAGATTTTGAAATAATAATAATAATAATAATGATAACACGATTTTGAAAGTTGAATTAATAATAATAATGATAATAATATTTTAAAAAGTTGAATTAATAATAATAATAATAATAATAATAATAATAATAATAATAATAAAATTTTAAAAGTTGAATTAAAGATGATAATCATAATAATAATAATCATAATAATAAGATTTTGAAAATTGAATTAATATCAATAATAATAGCAAGATTTTGAAAGTTAGATTAATAATAATAATAATAATAACAATAATAAGATTTGGAAAATTGGATTAATAATAATAATCATGACAATGATAATAATAATAATAATAATAGTTAATAGTAATAAAAATAATAATAATAGTTAATAATAACAATAATAGTAGATAATATTAAGGGTTGGAAATGGACTTTGAGGGTTTTGAATGGGTATGGGCCAACTTAAGATGGGTGAACAAATCAATTGAAGTGAACATGGGCTTGGAATGGGCATGGGCCAACTTAAAATGAGAGAACAAATCAACTTGAAGTGAGCATGGGCTTGGAAATGGGCATGGGCCAACTTAAAATGAGAGAACAAAACAAGGGGCCTTTAAGAATGGGCCTAAGGGGAAGAAGGCCTTCAAAGGACGTCCATGGGCCTTGGGTTTGTCCAATCCATTGTGCAAGAAAGTAAGTTTAGTGGGCTTTGGAAGTGGGCCAAGAAAGGTGGCCATGCAAAGGTGGGTTGATGGGTATTTGGAAAATGGGTATGTGGTGTAGAGAGATAACCGGGTAGGGAGTAGAAAGTGAGTGAGTTAGTGAGAAAATGAGGGTTTGGTAGTGGTGGTGGTGTTAGAGAGAGAAAACAGTGCATGAAGGGTATGTGGTGTAGAGAGAGAAAGGTGGTAAGAAGAAGAAAAATGGGTAAGTGGAGGATAGTTATGCATGGGAGGGTGGTGATATACATGAGGGCATGGAGGATACGGGTATGGAGGTTAGCATGGGTATGTGTTGATGAATGGCAGCCATGGGGGGTGGCCATGCATGCACGATTCCCATGCATGTAGGTGGGTGGCTTTGGGATTCCTATGGAGATGAGCATGGCATGGGTATGGTGGGCAGCCGGGTATGAAAAATGGATGGTTTGCATGGGTATGAGGGATAGGTTAATGAAAGAATGGGTAAAGTGGGTGTGAGAGGGTGGTGATATGCATGGTTCCATGCATGGCTTCATGCATGTGGATAGGAAGTGGGCATGAAGAAACGTGGTATAGAGAGAGAAAGGTGGTAAGAAAGGATGGGTAAGGTGGGCATAGAAGGGTGGTGGCATGCATGATTCCATGCATGGCTTCATGCATGTGGATAGGAAGTGGGCATGAAGAAACGTGGTGTAGAGAGAGAAAGGTGGTAAGAAAGGATGGGTAAGGTGGGCATAGAAGGGTGGTGGCATGCATGGTTCCATGCATGGCTTCATGCACGTGGATAGGAAGGAAAATGGGTATGAAACAATGGGTTTGATGGCTATGGGTGCATGCATGGGATGAGTGATATGGAATAGGTGGACGGGAGGTTAATAGTGGAGGATGATGAATGGTGATGTAGGAAATAAGTGATGAATGATAGGTATGGGTAGCATGAAAGATGAGAAATGGGTATGGTGGTGTTTGGAGTGCATGGAGATGAGATGTGGGCATTGAAATGACGGTCAGGTCTGCATGAGGATAGATGGGTATTAATTCGTGAGAGGATGGGTATGAAATATTAGAGAGAGAAAGTTGGGTATGAAGAAAATGGGATGGAAGGATGGCCGGGTTTGCATGATTCTCACGCGCATGGGCGAGTGAATTTGGAGCTTCAAGAGAGGCTTCGGATGAGTTTTGGGCACACAAGATGGGAAGATGAGGTTTAGACATGAATCAGGTGGATAAGGGTAGCAAAACGGTTCAAACAAGACAACAACAATTAACATCTCCACATAGAGCAAAATGAAGCAACAAAACTTCTCCGGGTTAAAATCAATACTAAGAGAGATAATGAATGAAACGATCAGCAAGCATATGAAGAAACCATAAATTGATGCTACTCAGATATAACTCCTGTTATTCCTAAACAAGCATAAAAGCGGAACCGAACAACTCCAGGAGAAAGAGAAAACAGTAGTGGTAAAAATAAAGCAAATGATACATGATGAGCTTACCTGGATGCCCCCTCGAGCAAAAATATTTGGATCTCACAAAACCTCCACCTCTGTTGAGCCTCCTCTCCGAGAAAGGAAACTCCTCTAGCCTGCGTCTCTCCCCCCGAGCTCCTAGAACTCCCCTCCTTCTTTTCTTTTTCTCTTTTCTTTTTCTCTCTTCTTTTTCTCTCTCCCCAGATCCAGAAAACTCGCACCTGCTCTCCTGTTTTAGCAGTCAATAGCATGGCCTCCTTCATCAGCAGCATGGCGTCTCTGCTCCTCTCCATCTGCATGTCTCATGCAGACGACATCCCATCTCTCTCCTGGGGGTCCCCTACCCCTTCTAATAATATAATGAAAATTCAAAAAAACAAACCCCCGGGTCCTCACCACCAAAGGGGGTCTACAAATATGCCCCTCTTCGGTAGAGCTCATGAGTGTAAGGAATGTGAATACTGGAGTGAAAAGCAAGTGTGAGTAATGAGTGGAATGAAGTGAACTCTACCGAAGAACCAAGGAGACCCCCATAGGGACACTAGCGAAGCATGAACTCACTCAAGCCAAGGGACGAACACAGAAGCTTTAATCCTAAGGGAAAAAGAAGCCTCAAAATGTCTCTGAAGCCACACTGAGGACCCAGGCTCCCTCCGAGAATGTCTCCAGAAGTGACCCGAAGATCGATGTCAAAGATGAGTAACGGTCGAACCATCTTGGAGTACAGACAAGAACGTGTCTAAAGGAAACTGCCCTACGTGGACCACGAGACGAATATGCGATAAGCATAGGGTAACAAAGCGAGGAAAACCGAGGACGAATGCAAAACCATGAAGGTGAGACGTGCAATGCCAATGAATATGAATGCTAGGAGCTGTGACTCTGAATGACGAGACTAACTCTAAACACCAAACTGAGAAAATAATAACTCTGGAAGCCAAACCAAAAAGCTAACTCTAAACGCTAAACTAGAAGGCCCATAAGTGAAGACCTACGGTGGTGATACAATAAAAATGCCCATAGATGCCAATCTATGATGGTGATAACTGAAACAAATGCTCATAGATGAAAATCTATGATGGTGAATCTGAAATGCCCATAGATAGCTGATCTATGGTGGTGATAAAACTGATCAAAGCCCAAGGATGAAAATCCATGGTGGTGATATAACTAAACAAAGCTCACAGACGAAAGTCTATGGTGGTGATAATGGATCAAAGCCCATAGATGAAAATCCATGGTGGTGAAATCTGAAACAAATGCTCATAGATGAAAATCTATGATGGTGAAAAACTGATCAAAGCCCATAGATGAAAATCTATGGTGGTGATAGTCTCAAAGGCCCAAGAATGAAAATCCATGGTGGTGAAATAACTAAAATGCCCATAGATGCCCGATCTATGGTGGTGATAATCTTGAAGGCCCAAGGATGAAAATCCATGGTGGTGAAATTTGAAATGCCCATAGATGCCCGATCTATGGTGGTGATAATCTGAAATGCCCATAGATGAAAATCTATGGTGGTGAAATCTGAAACAAATGCTCATAGATGAAAATCTATGATGGTGAAAAACTGATCAAAGCCCATAGATGAAAATCTATGGTGGTGATAATCTCAAAAGCCCAAGGATGAAAATCCATGGTGGTGAAATAACTGAAATGCCCATAGATGCCCGATCTATGGTGGTGATAATCTTGAAAGCCCAAGGATGAAAATCCATGGTGGTGAAATAACTAAAATGCCCATAGATGCCCGATCTATGGTGGTGATAATCTTGAAGGCCCAAGGATGAAAATCCATGGTGGTGAAATTTGAAATGCCCATAGATGCCCGATCTATGGTGGTGATAATCTGAAATGCCCATAGATGCCCGATCTATGGTGGTGAAATCTGAAACAAATGCTCATAGATGAAAATCTATGATGGTGAAAAACTTATCAAAGCCCATAGATGAAAATCTATGGTGGTGATAATCTCAAAAGCCCAAGGATGAAAATCCATGGTGGTGAAATAACTGAAATGCCCATAGATGCCCGATCTATGGTGGTGATAATCTTGAAAGCCCAAGGATGAAAATCCATGATGGTGAATATGAAACAAAGGGGATGCCCTAAACAAACTGACGGTAGGGGGATGCCCTAAACAAACTGAAAAATAGGGGGATGCCCTAAACAAACTGAAAATAGGGGGACGCCCTAAACAAACTGAAAATAGGGGGACACCCTAAACAAACTGAAAATAGGGGGATGCCATAAGGGATAACTCGTAAAGATCGACAAATGGGTCTGACAACCATGAAATCAAAACGAGACACGGTAAACCCAAAGAGAGGGGGTATGCCCCAGTAGAAAAGCACTAAAGGGGGTATGCCCCAGTGTGACGACTCGCAAAGATCAAGAAATAGATCGAGTAGTGAGAAAATCCACAAAATATCTAATGAACTGAAGGATGGGGGTATGCCCCAGTGTAAGATAGTAACCAACATAAGATAGAATGTCACCAAACAAGACACTCTGGGATATGCTCAATGATGATGCAATGAACAGGATATACATAGCCTCAATGAACAAACGCTAAAACAAGACCAAACATCACCAAAACTATGCTGACAAAGCAAAACCAAAATAAGGGATCAAACAAATGCTGACCAAAACCCTAAGTCTGAAATGTAAACAAATCAAGACACAATATGGCAACTATCAATATGAGTACATCATCACAAATATATCAATAATCTAACAGGTCCTACCATCACGGAAGATGTTGAACCTAATGCCCAAAGGCATGTGAAAACTCAACCAGAAAGCTCGAGACTAGTCTGCATCTTCCTCTGATCAAGAGAAGAGGATAAAGTCAGGTAAGATGATGAAATATGTAAGCTCAAAAGGTGTAAGGCTCTAATAAGATGGGTGTAGGTATAACGGTGTCCAATGTAGGATGTATGGGTGCGTAACAAAGATAAGTGAATATCCAAATCAAACTAGGTACGCTGAGAAGACTGAGCCCAGGGTGTCAATGACTCCATGATCCATCGAAAGCAGCAATCATAAACACGAAATGGAGTCTCAATGTCAAAATCAGCAAGGTGGCCATGCCCTAGTGTGAATGCATCATCTCAGAATGGGTAAACTCTCAGTGCAGAATGATCTCCGGAAAGTAAGTGTCCGGCATAAATTGTCATCTCACAAAATCATCATCGATGAGTGGGCCATGCCCCAGTGTAAGCATCCCCAAATCAAACATCGATGAGAGGGCTATGCCCCAGTGTAAGCATCTCCAAATCAAACATCCATGAGAAAAGCATAACCAATCATGCATCATCTGATCCAAAATGAATATCCGCTCCTCAAAGTCATCGTGGTAATGTGAAGAGAGTATCTGACCTCCTCTAAAGAAAGAGCATGTCCCAATGTGAACTTGTGTCTCTAAGATCAACCGCCAATGAAAGGGTTATGCCCCAGTATAGGGCAAACCCTAAAATGACTAAACTCCGCTACATGCTCTCATAAGTGTCTGTGTCCTGATCCAATCATCTGGAAAATCTGTCAACAATGATGAGAGGGCTACGCTCCCGTGATCACATCAAAGAAAGCATCCGGTCATATCTCGTACTCCAGTGTGAAATGAATCTAATCGCCTCCAAGGAACAACTATGCCTAAAAACCATCATCGACCGAAAGGGGTATGCCCTTGTGTAAAATACACCAAATGAAATGCGCCAATCCTGTCTCATGCTCCAATGTGAAAAAGGACATCTGATATCCCCCGAGGAATGGACATGACTCAAAAATCCGTCATCGACTGAGAAGAGTATGCCTCGACATAATGGTCATCCGATAATAAAACTCTCTGAGATGGTATGCCCCAATGTAAGGCCATACCATAACTCCTGGTCCATCACAATCAGAATGCTCCCGAATCAATCCCAGATATCTCTCACATAAGAGCTATCAAACACGATGCATGATGAGTCAAAAGAACCAGATGAGCTCAGATCACCCGTCATCGAATGCGCGATCCCAGTCATCCACATGTACAACTGAATCAGACCTATAGATCAAAGGGGTGTCTCTCAGAAGAAAAGCATGATGACATCGAAGCGTCGCGAGGTGTAGGCCTAACTGGGTAACTCCCGAGAGGCTCCACGGAGGAAACATCGTGTCAATGTGTATCTCGTAAGTGGGGATGAGCGTGCAACTCCATGAAGAGCCATAAATCTCAATCGAAAAGGAAATATGCCCCAGTATGGGCATCGAACGCGACAGGCCCGAAGAACAACATGACATGAAGTCATCTATCGTCGAACATGTAATACTGGTCATCCGAATCCATAACTGAATCATGCACATATATCCAAGATGACCTCCCAGATGGAGAGGCATGATGGCATCCAAGCGTCAAGAAGTGCGGAACTAGCTGGATGGATCTCGGGGACTCTGTAAGGTAACGGTCATGTCCACGTCTCAGTGAGCATCCAGTAAGTGATGATGATCGTGCAAGTCTGTGAGGATCCATGAACCTCCAAATGAAATGGGATATGCCCCAGTGTGGCACCAGAGGTATGATAGGTCAAAAATCAGGTGACACCAAATCAATCATCGTCAAACTCACGATCCCGGTGATCCGAACACAACTGAATCAGTCCTACACATCAGAGAGGTGACTCCCAGAAGAAGAAGCATGACAATATCTAAATATCAACCAGATCTCAATCACCTGTCCAAGTAGAGGCTGCCGAAGACGACATCTGATTCCATGGCCTCAGGGTGGTCTTAAGACACGGGACGTAACGTAGGCCAAGGTGATAGGGTGATAGAAACGAAAGGAAACTAGGCTCAAATACCCAATGATCAAAACTCATGCCCTCATATATGAAATGCAACATGTATAGTGAATCCTATGAGCCATGGACCTGAGGATGCCTAACGTGAATATGACGTCGATAAGGAGACAAATGAAGCAACATGAACTGATAGTGGTATATGTAATGATGATGCGAAATGAGTATCGAACCCGAGATGGGTCGCTGTAAGGAGGAAATAAGATGTGAAGGGAATGAGATGAATCACAAGCAACGATAAAAGCGACAGCGAAACAATGAATTTGTGAAGAAAGGTGGTGATCAACTCAGATCAAACATGAAGTGAAGTCACATCAATAATGAATGTAATGATGGAAAGGACAATGACTCGGAGTCCTTAGGAGAAGGTCACTCATCTCTCTCACAAATAGATATGATGAAACAATACAAACAACATGGGATCTCAGAGAGCTCACATACGAACTCCCAATAACGAACATACTCGATAAAAATGACCCCCAGACATCAATATACATACTCAATGATAAAAAATAATACACACCTGAGTTTTTTTTTTTTTTTCAATTTTTTTTTTTTACATATATACAAACACGCGTACCCTGAACATGAACAAATGAACCCCAAAGATGATATCAATAACAAATGGACACACTCCCAAGTGATAAGGTAACAAACAAAACTCTCTCTAACGAGATGACCTTCTCAAACTAAGGATCTCTAAACCAGTGTCCGTGAGATAGATGGTGGAAATGATGTGACTATCCTCCATGTGATGAACTGAGGGGGATCACTACTCAGGGTGAAGAGAAATATGAAACAAACAAGTAGTGGATATGATAAGGAAGAAGCGACGAGGAACACAACCAACAAGATGAGATGAAAATGCAGAGGTGCGGCGATAGGGAAAGATAATGAGAAAAAACATGCTCTTAGGTCCAAGGCTCATGAAAATACCAAACAATGCATGCATACATTAAAGGGCCCCTATCTCGGTGTGAAAATGTGAGCAAGGCGATAAGAAAGAAAGACTATAATACACATGCGAGGCTCAATGGGCTAGCAACGGACTATGTATCACAAAGGAATAACAAGGTAATGGCTAACCGAAATGATGGCCACCCATCCTGCGACCATGGTCTCAAACATAATACCTCTTTAGCTGATCCACATTGGTTGGCTCTAAGAATCGGTTTCCATCTAGATCCATCAACCATGCAGCGCCCTCTGGGGTCAACTCCCTGATGAAATAAGGTCCGCTTCAGTTGGGTCTGAACTTCCCTCTAGGATCATGTATCAACCGTACTCCGAATGCTCCATAATAACCTCAAAGATGGTTCTCTCAAAGTAAAGTGAATGGTGATCTCATCAGGCACGACTGCCCATCATAAGCCAACTCTCATCATACAATATCAACCTCTGTACTCACGGAGAAATAAGTGACAGTCTCATCAAGCGATCGACCAATCCTCACATCGTAAGCCACCGAAAGGTCATAAGCCATCCATTCGTCATGCAAGATCAACCCTGGGCTCAAACTCCTCACACTCTACTTGTCGAATCAGAGAGGGGATATGAAAAGCTAGGAAAGTCGATGATGGAAAGGTCATATAATGGTCTCAATGGTGATGTTGTGCAAAGCTCACAATGGATGGATGTAGGTCAAAACAAGAGTCAAGGTGTGGGAAGTGAGCAAGGTATGACTCTGATCATAAGAAGATGTGTCACAGTCTCAAACTCCCTAGGTCAAATCTCTGATCCTAGGCCAATAGGCTCAATATCCTCCATGATAGGTCAAGCCTCAATACCACAACGTGCAAATGAAGAGATGCCTCAAGTCAAAAGTACAAATCATAGTATCACAAAACACAAACACATGTCCATAAAAGAAAATGCATCCAATGGGATAATCCGATGAGTACATCATGCAAAAAGAAAGATAACAAAGACAATACTCAAGAAATCGAGTTATAGTCTCTAAAAGTCACAAGTAAGACAAGACTAAACAAACAAAAACAAAAACAGTGACTGGTCCTGTCGTCACATCTCTGGCCACAGAAGGAACAAAATCTGAGTGCCACTGTACCAAGGCAAGCCAATCATGAGTCAATCGCCCAAATCAATAAGATCAGGGACTGCTGGTGGAGGGGAGTCTACATGCATGGCCTGAGCTGAGGTAGGAATAGGAAACATATCAGACTGAGGATGCCCAAACGTCCCAGAATCAATAATGTCCTGTATGGCATGTCGTAGAGCAGTGCAACGATCAGTGTGATGTCCTGCCGATTGATGGTACATACAGTATAAATCAAGCCGAAACTGCGGAGGCACAGGATCCGGAAGTACCCTAGGAGCCAGAGGAGCCAAAAATCCCATGGCTTGGAACGTCTCAAAGACTCTACTCAGGGGTGTGCTCAGATCTGAAAAATGTCTCCGACATCATTGACGAGGGTGAAATCGCTCCTGAGGAACTGTAATGACCGGAGGGCCGCGAAGCCAGGATGGAGGTCGTGTCGACGTAGCCAATGAAATGGATGAGGAATGCTGCTGGAGCACACTGAATGTGGGCGAGGCCGTGGATGTGAGGCACCCAAAGCAACAAGTGCCGGTGAAGTCGAGTGTGGCAATGAAGGCGTCGCTACTCCTGGAACTCCTCTCGATGACGATGGATACTCGATAAAATAAACTCAATCCTCTCAACCCTCCGTGTCAAGTCCACCATCATCTCATAAAGAGTAGTAAGAGTAATGGGTACGATCTTGTCCGACATGGTGAACCTCAACTGAAGAAGTCTAATCTCAATGTGCTCTGTATCACAATCATCATACCATCAATATCTGCTCAGGGACCAGTCACGACACTAAAACTGTCCAAGACTCTAAAACAAACACACGCAAGAGACTAAAACAAAGAAACACAAGATGCTACCCAAGATAACAACACACAAAATGCATGATACGAAACAATGATAATAATAAAAAGAAGATGGAAACAAATACCCAAGAAAGCAACAATATCACTAAGTGAAATGAGAGTACATCATGCAAAATAATAAGACAATAAGGTCTACTCTCGAAACACAGGGTACGAACACGAATCACTAACTATAAAACAAGACTCAAATACAAAGCAAAGGAGAACAAAAACTCAAACGACCAACTAACAATGTAGTCCCAAAATACACCAACAAGGTATCAAAGTGTCCTGTGAATATCATGCCCTGGGTGTCCAAAACGTGATGGTATAAGCCCGAAGGAGGAGGAACTGCATGTGTGGACTAGGCTAGAAAGAAATCAGCAGTCATATCTGGACCAAGATCAGTATCTGTGGTCGATACGGGAAAGCTAACCGCACCACTGTCAATAAGATCCTGTATAGTATGACGTAGAGAAGCACAATAATCAGTACGGTGGCCTGCCATCTGGTGAAATGCACAGAACTCGTGAGCACGAAAATGCGGAGGCAAAGTACTCGGGGTGGCCTAGGGGCTAATGGTGCTAAAAAACCAGTAGCTCTGAGTCGCTCAAAAGCTCTATCCAAAGGCATCCCCAAATCAGAATAAGTCCTCTGACGTCGCCGATGGGGCGAGACTGCTCATGCCGTGGGATACTAGTATGTGGATGCTGAAACTGGAATGAAGGTCGCACTGTGACAGTATGAGGATGCACAGAAGGACATTGCTGAACTGACTGAGGATGACGATGCTGTAAAGGCGGGAAATCACTCCTGGGTATCTGCAATGATCTCGCATAGGAATGATAACCAGGTCGTCGATGATGAAAGTCTGCAAAACATACGCCTCCATAGCTCTCAGATGATCCAACAACTCCTTTCCCCTCAGTATCTGGGGAATGAGTAATATCTGACCATAATCCTCTAGATATGCCATCATCTACATCGAACAAAGCCTGAACCAATGATTTGAAATCCTGGAATGGGACTCCTGTCAAATGCCGAGCAAACCTAGGATGCAAACTCCTCAAAAACATGCTCATCTGATCTCTCTCGGTAGGTCGCTCAATCATCTCCGCAGCCTTCTCCCTCCAGCGGGAGATAAAAGAAGAAACAGACTCATCTGATCCCTGTCTAAGGAACTCAAGCTCTCTACGTGTAACGCTCGTATCACCACTGAATGAATACTGTCTTAGAAACTCCCGTGCTAAGTCCTCCCAAGTCCTCCGACGAGATGACTCTAATGAAGCGTACCATCTCTGTGTCATGCCGCTCAATGACAATGGGAACAAAGTGAGCAACTGTGCCTCATCTAGACCAAGGGCCCTCATAACCGTGCTATAAAGTCTAAGATGAATACGAGGACATCCAACACCCGTATATCTCTCTATATCAGGCATCCTGAAACCGGCTGGTAAAGTGGCTAATGGCACATCGTCAATGTCATCCCACGAAATCATCTCATCAAGATCTCTCATCTGTCCAATCCTCCGCTCGAGTCTGTCCATACGAGAACGAGGATCCTCAATAATGGTAACTGGTATGACAATGGGTGGAATGACAGCAGTCTGATCATGTGAAGTAGCATGCAAAGTCTGTGTAACTGGCATCTGAACAGGCAGAACGGGTGGTGGCACTAAATCAGATGATGTGTCCTCAAGCACTACATGCCTACTCTGCTGAGTATCCATCCTCTAACTCAAACTGGTCAATGCCCCCTGAATTGAAACCACAGAAGCGATAAGCTAGCCAATCGAAACTGACTGTGAATCTGTCTATAGTAGCTCAACAATACGAATCAACCTCTCTCCCACTCAACCCAGGGCACTAAACCAAGACTAGGACTACAAATAGACTCATACAAAAGAACCTAAACAAAATGACTCAAACACGACTCATGCAATGACACGGGATGCAACGAATAATGACCAACACATGATACAATACAAACCAATACATGACAAGGTGTGATACACAATTGTACGGTGACAATCAGAAATCTGGATGTACGATAGAAACTCTAAAGTCATAGGAGTGTCCAACACGAGATGACTACAAATATGACTAAAGAATTTCTATTGATGATCTAGAAAATGATCGAGGTGTGAAGAAAGTGAATGGGGTGTGAAGATCAACACTATCACGAGATCGATACTCAATCTAGACCAAAATATCCTTGATTCAACCTTCAACTCGAGCTCCATAAGGGAAAATGATAAGGTGATCAAGGCAAATCTCTCGAAAAATGTGTGAATATGAAAATGTGCCCTTCACCTTTCTGTAATGAAAATATGAGCATCGAGTCGAAAATCGAACCAAGGATCAAACAAAGAATGAAGCACTAAGCCCGTGATAGGTGTACAGTGTAAACAGATGATCAATGAACATATCCCAAAGTATCGAGTGAGTGTCAACAAAGTGAAGAGTGTCGAGCCAAGAAATGGGAACGAAAAGCCCTAGGGAGAAAACATGCTAAACTCATCGAGTAAAAAAATCCGAGATGACACAAAAAGGTGATCCGACCGATACTCAAACTCATGCCGATCTCCGAGCACTCTCAACTGGAGACTAAAAAGAGGGAATACTAGATCCGAACTGTAACTATAGAGGCTCTGAAAGCCCTCAGATGCACCCACGTGTAGGGAGGAAGTCCTGATCGAAAGATCTACGGCTCAACCTACAAGGTCATGGTGGCTCTAAATGGATATGGGTGGACTTCAAAAGATCCCTAGCAGAAGCGATCATACCCTCCGGCGGTATGCAACCCTCTACACGCCTCCGAAGAGACGGGACGCTTCCATGCAAGGTGGTCATCACCTCCACACATGCACTACCTCGCATCCCAGGGGGCTCCTATAGTGAAAGCTCTCACACTCTCAACACTCAATAGTCAACTAAAGTGCACAATGAGCTGTGTGGGTGCATCCGAAAACCCTATGAATCTAGAGCAGAAGAGGAAACACACTGGAAGCACAACTATCCATGAAACCTAGCTCGGGGCTATACAGGTCTTCAATGATCGGACTCCAATCAGCATCGATATGTCAGTCTCCTCCAGAACACTCCCGTACATCGATATAGCCCATTGCTAGACCCTACTCCTAATCTCTGGTTCGGTCAGAGAACAAGCACACAGAAGGCCTCACACTTGCAAAAGTGAGAACCGAAATGAAAGAAATGACCGAGACCAAGAGATTTGGAGGTAAGGGGATAGAAGTACGGCCCACATGGACAAGCGACATGCAATCAAGCAGAAGAAGGGCAGTCATGCGACATGCAGTCAGGCAGAGTACAAGATATATCACTCATGTCCACACAAAAAGCTATGACTATCAGGATGAATAGCAATACGAACATCATGCTCAAAATACGATCAAGATAATATGCAAGCCAGAGAAAACAACACAGCAAGTCAATCGATGGACAATAGTGAGTCTATGCATGTGAAGTGAGCAGAATAATCAAGAAGAAACAGAATCGCTATACCAAGCAAAACATGATGAGCAATCTATGATAATCGGCATGTCAATGTACCAAACTAATCTAGCAATGAAGTATAGAAAAAGTGACATCCGAAGGCCCAAATCAAGATAATCAATCATATCAATGTCACAACACAATATCTAAGCATGCATCAAAAACTCCCAATGTGCAATCAAGAGACAGGTGTTCACTGATCGACTCATCAAATGCCATGTTTGCTTCATCTTAAGTTCAAGCTTGACCCTCTAAAAATCCCCAGTGGAGTCGCCATTTTGTGGACCCCGCATTTCGGCTCAATGCGTTTCCCACTCGATGGCGAGCTCGATTTTTATTTTTGAAAAATTGATTTTATTTGATTAAGAAAATGACTTGGAGTCGCCACTTATTTTTGTTTTATTTTAAAAGGGTAAACAAAATAAGAAAGAAAAACCCTAAGTGTGACTCCTTATTTTGGAAAAGGCGATCTGCGAAAAACTGGATCGGGTTCGGGAGTCAGGTTACTTATCGGAAGGTACGGTAAAGACCGTAGCACCCTCTAAGTCCCTAAAGTCGGGTCTCTACTAATAAAATGAAGCTGACGTGGCAATTGATGAATGAACCTACGAATACCTTAAATGATCATGCACGTATGAGAATCCGAACAAGTATAAGGAGTGACCGTGGGCGAGTAAATACGTACCTGGGTGGTGAATCAATATGCGCTATCAAGAAATGAGGTTAGTGCACAATTAAGGAATAATTTCGGAGCATGTCATAGAGCAAAATAAAATCGATCATGCATGGCAATTAAATCAAACAAACAATCAATCAATCATAAGGAAATCACATATGTTGGGCCGCCCACCAAAGCCCGATTTATATTGCATGAATTAATCTCACGAATCCCATTATTTCGGAATTATGAAGATTCATCATTCTTGCTTGTGTAAAAATTAAAAGAAATAGAACATTATTTAAAAATCGGAGTGGAATTAAAACTATTTGAGTGAAAACTGGATTCTTGGAATTTGTTTGAAATCAGGGGTCTAAGGAATTAAATTTAAGATTAGAGCACCGGTAATTAAGAGGAAATTTGTCAGAGAAAATAAGAAATGAACTTTAGGGAATTAAACTGCAAGGATATGGATTTTGAAAGTTGAATTTGTAATAACAATAATAATAAGGAATGAACTTTGGGAAATTGAACTGCGAGAATATAGATTTTTAATAATAATAACAATAATAATAATAATAATAATAATAATAATAATATAATAACAATAAATGATAATAATAATATGGACAAACAAAAGGGATTAAAAGAACTCTGGAATTAGAAGGGCCTAGGGTGAGAAGGGCTATGGAAATGGGCTTGGGGCATTTAGAAACGAATTGGGCTTTTGGGATTAATGATAATAATAACAATAAGGTTTTGAAATAGTAATGATAATAATAATAATAAGATTTTGAAATAATAATAATAATAATAATGATAACACGATTTTGAAAGTTGAATTAATAATAATAATGATAATAATATTTAAAAAGTTGAATTAATAATAATAATAATAATAATAATAATAAAATTTTAAAGTTGAATTAAAGATGATAATCATAATAATAATAATCATAATAATAAGATTTTGAAAATTGAATTAATATCAATAATAATAGCAAGATTTTGAAAGTTAGATTAATAATAATAATAATAATAACAATAATAAGATTTGGAAAATTGGATTAATAATAATAATCATGACAATGATAATAATAATAATAATAATAGTTAATAGTAATAAAATAATAAAATAGTTAATAATAACAATATAGTAGATAATATTAAGGGTTGGAAATGGACTTTGAGGGTTTTGAATGGGTATGGGCCAACTTAAGATGGGTGAACAAATCAATTGAAGTGAACATGGGCTTTGGAATGGGCATGGGCCAACTTAAAATGAGAGAACAAATCAACTTGAAGTGAGCATGGGCTTGGAAATGGGCATGGGCCAACTTAAAATGAGAGAACAAAACAAGGGGCCTTTAAGAATGGGCCTAAGGGGAAGAAGGCCTTCAAAGGACGTCCATGGGCCTTGGGTTTGTCCAATCCATTGTGCAAGAAAGTAAGTTTAGTGGGCTTTGGAAGTGGGCCAAGAAAGGTGGCCATGCAAAGGTGGGTTGATGGGTATTTGGAAAATGGGTATGTGGTGTAGAGAGATAACCGGGTAGGGAGTAGAAAGTGAGTGAGTTAGTGAGAAATGAGGGTTTGGTAGTGGTGGTGGTGTTAGAGAGAGAAAACAGTGCATGAAGGGTATGTGGTGTAGAGAGAGAAAGGTGGTAAGAAGAAGAAAAATGGGTAAGTGGAGGATAGTTATGCATGGGAGGGTGGTGATATACATGAGGGCATGGAGGATACGGGTATGGAGGTTAGCATGGGTATGTGTTGATGAATGGCAGCCATGGGGGTGGCCATGCATGCACGATTCCCATGCATGTAGGTGGGTGGCTTTGGGATTCCTATGGAGATGAGCATGGCATGGGTATGGTGGGCAGCCGGGTATGAAAAATGGATGGTTTGCATGGGTATGAGGGATAGGTTAATGAAAGAATGGGTAAAGTGGGTGTGAGAGGGTGGTGATATGCATGGCTTCATGCATGTGGATAGGAAGTGGGCATGAAGAAACGTGGTATAGAGAGAGAAAGGTGGTAAGAAAGGATGGGTAAGGTGGGCATAGAAGGGTGGTGGCATGCATGATTCCATGCATGGCTTCATGCATGTGGATAGGAAGTGGGCATGAAGAAACGTGGTGTAGAGAGAGAAAGGTGGTAAGAAAGGATGGGTAAGGTGGGCATAGAAGGGTGGTGGCATGCATGGTTCCATGCATGGCTTCATGCACGTGGATAGGAAGGAAAATGGGTATGAACAATGGGTTTGATGGCTATGGGTGCATGCATGGGATGAGTGATATGGAATAGGTGGACGGGAGGTTAATAGTGGAGGATGATGAATGGTGATGTAGGAAATAAGTGATGAATGATAGGTATGGGTAGCATGAAAGATGAGAAATGGGTATGGTGGTGTTTGGAGTGCATGGAGATGAGATGTGGCATTGAAATGACGGTCAGGTCTGCATGAGGATAGATGGGTATTAATTCGTGAGAGGATGGGTATGAAATATTAGAGAGAGAAAGTTGGGTATGAAGAAAATGGGATGGAAGGATGGCCGGGTTTGCATGATTCTCACGCGCATGGGCGGGTGAATTTGGAGCTTCAAGAGAGGCTTCGGATGAGTTTTGGGCACACAAGATGGGAAGATGAGGTTTAGACATGAATCAGGTGGATAAGGGTAGCAAAACGGTTCAAACAAGACAACAACAATTAACATCTCCACATAGAGCAAAATGAAGCAACAAAACTTCTCCGGGTTAAAATCAATACTAAGAGAGATAATGAATGAAACGATCAGCAAGCATATGAAGAAACCAGAAATTGATGCTACTCAGATATAACTCCTGTTATTCCTAAACAAGCATAAAAGCGGAACCGAACAACTCCAGGAGAAAGAGAAAACAGTAGTGGTAAAAATAAAGCAAATGATACATGATGAGCTTACCTGGATGCCCCCTCGAGCAAAAATATTTGGATCTCACAAAACCTCCACCTCTGTTTAGCCTCCTCTCCGAGAAAGGAAACTCCTCTAGCCTGCGTCTCTCCCCCCCGAGCTCCTAGAACTCCCCTCCTTCTTTTCTTTTTCTCTTTTCTTTTTCTCTCTTCTTTTTCTCTCTCCCCAGATCCAGAAAACTCGCACCTGCTCTCCTGTTTTAGCAGTCAATAGCATGGCCTCCTTCATCAGCAGCATGGCGTCTCTGCTCCTCTCCATCTGCACGTCTCATGCAGACGACATCCCATCTCTCTCCTGGGGGTCCCCTACCCCTTCTAATAATATAATGAAAATTCAAAAAAACAAACCCCCGGGTCCTCACCACCAAAGGGGGTCTACAAAACTATTATCAATTTTATATGAAAATTGAGTTTAAATTTTTTTTATTAATTTATTAAATAAAAATAAAAAAACAAAAACGTCACAAATGATTTTCAAAAAAAAAAAAAACTTTAAAAATCCATTTTTCTATTCCATATTATACTTATATAATAATACAATTATTAAAAATATATATATTATAAAATAATTAATTTTATTTAATTTAAGATAAGATAAATAATGTTTATCTTATATTAAATTTAGTATATTATTTATAAATTAAATTAATAAATAAAATTAATTAATTTTATAATATATATTTTTAATAATACAGTATTATTAAAAACTATATATATATATATATATATATATATATATATATATATATATATATCTTTATTAAAAGACGTTTTTAATCTATGATGTGGACAGTTTATGCTTGGCCACAATTTAAGATCTTGAGAAATTTTTTTAATTCCTTTTGATACCACTTTTCCTTGGCTGCTACTTAATCTATGAGTGGACATTGCTTGTTCCAATTATCAAGTTGGTCATGAACTGAAGGAGAAAATCATGATTTTGCAAGGTGATTTTAGTTAGTGTTATAGTAATTAAAAGACTACAAATGTGCAGGCTAGAGTTGGCTTCATTCCACGTGGTAGCACAACAATTAGTGCTGGAAGCTTTTGACAATGTGGTATTAAAACAAGTCCTATGCAAGAAGTACGGAGTGGGAAAAAAGTTGTCACAATTGGCCTAGTTAAAACCATTAAATGAGATGTTGCAGAAAAAGAAAATGCAAGAGTCCAGCTGTAAAGGAAATTTCCATCAATAAGAGAGAGGTGTTCCAGCAAAAACATGTGTGCAATAAAGGTACAAGAATAAAAGGTGGTAATTAACAATGCTAAAGTTGGACCCATAAGTATACAATCAGATTGAAAGGATCATACAAAATATGGCCTCGTATCAATTTTATGTAATATTTATTTAAATATCAAATTAAGTATTATGATTTAATAAATAATAAAACTAAAATCCTTTTGATTAGTTTATGGGAAGTTAATTTCCTAAATTAAGACACTTTGATGAAAATTAATTGCCCGGCCTTTTAATTTTGTAAGGAAATTAATCCTCTCTCCACCCTATAAATAAGCTTTTTATTTCATCAATAATACTAATAGAAAATTGAAGAGGTTAAAGAAGAAAAACACAGTTTTTATTATACTTATTTTTTAGTATCTTAAAAAATATCATACCGATAAAATGTCAATGGTTTCAAGATTAAGAAGCTCCTATTTGGGTTTCTCTTTCTCTTCACCACACCCCGTAGGTCAATGGTTTTTTTTTTTTTAACTAAGAAAATAGAGAAAAAAAAAGTGAATAATTTTTTTTTTTTTAATTTGATAAATTATTTTACACTTTTTTTTAAACTCATTTCACTTATATGATAACGATTTAATATCTTTTAAAAAATAAAATAAGACTAAAAATTTATTTTACAATGGTTTTAAAAAGCGTTTTTAATTTAAAAAGTATTTGATAAAATTTTAAAAATATTTTAAAAAAATTTTAAAATATAATATTAAAAAATCATTTATAATATTTTTTTTTTAAAAAAAAATGCTTTTACTCTAAAAACACCTCCAATAAAAAGATTTTTTTTATTATTATTATGAAGCATCATATTTTAATATTTAATTTTCAATTATTGTTTTCTTAATAATTTGTTTAAAAATAATATTTTTAAAATGGAATCTCCTTTTCCCAAAAAGCTCTTGCATCAATTGGGCCCGTATTGTTTACATTGAACCCCATGCAAGTAGGGAAGAATGGATTTTTAACATGTTACCAAGGGAGTTTCTTCACTACTTCCAAATCTAATTGCCAACTGTTTTTGAATACATTTTATTTTATTCATATTTTTTATTTTTAAAAAAAACAAATTAGTGGGTTATATAACTGATTTCTATTGGATTCAACAGTTAAAAAAGTATGGCCCTTCCAACTAATCTTTAAATCTGAAGAAATTTAATTTCATTCCTTCACATTTAAAAAATAAAAATAAAAAATTCAAACCCAACCTTCATCCATCTTTGTCTCGTTTAATTTAATTTTTGGACCCAAAAAGAACGAATCTAGGCTTTAAGATAAAGTTTAAGCTTTTTACCCTTTGACCCACCGACCTAAATGAAGCCTTAAATTCAATTTTTGAGGTGGGAGAGTGTTTCTTTCGCCTCAGGCAACTGCAGATGGTAATAAAGAGGAGAAGGAGGAGTAGTACTTTACCCTCAGCCTTAACCTAAAATCCAATCCAAAATCTCCCTCTTTCATCTTCCTTTATTTTGCCATACCATCCCACCCAAATAGCGAAATTCCAAGGACGTTGCTGTTAGGAAACTCCAGGTATTTCACTTACCTCTCGAGGAATTCCTATTCTGTCGTTATCTTTGAGGGTTCGGTTGAATGGTTGGTAAATTGAGATTTTTTTTCTTCAGCTAGGGTTTCTTGTTGAGGAATTGTTTTTCCAGAACAGAATTGAGGTTAAAAATCTAGTCCAATTTTCATCTGAAAGTGCAATTTCTGGGCATCAATTAAGGAACGTTGTGAACTTGTGTGATTATTGCAATTGCCTACCATAAGCTTTCATTTTGGAAGGGGGTTAAAAACAGTTTTTATTCTTCAAAAAGAAAAAAAGTTCTTCAATTTTTAAATCACATTGGAAGAATTTTGTGCTGAAACTAGTTTTTTTTTATCCCAAGAATCAACATATTATAAAATATATATATATATATATATATATATATATCTGAAACAAAATAAAATTTTAAAAATAAATTTAAAGTGTCTAAAATATTTTTTTATGGTATTTTAAGAAATAATTAAAAATACAATGAATAGATGGAGAATATGGGAATAGGGTTGACAATGAGATAGGATTTTTCAAGTATCTCCACCTTCAATAATATTTCACTTTCCTATTATGATAAATCATAGTAACTAAGATATTTTTCATATTGAAAATAATAATTATATAATATAATTTATATTTCCAGTATGTATCTTAAAATGTGATAGGTTTGTACTATAACAAGTTCTTTATTTTTTAATCCTTATTTGTTAATTTTTTTAAAAACTTATCAATATCTCTTATTATTATTACTATTTATCTTATTTTTGTAAAAGACAATTATTTAAAATAAAGCCTATAATTTTTTTTTTTTAAAATCTTAATCTCCTCGTTCAAATATAATATTGCATATATTGTAATTTAATTAATCATTTACGTTGTTTTAGCCATTATTTTTATTTTTTTAGAGATAATGTTGAATTATGTGAAATCCTTATTTATCTTCCAGTAAAAATAGGGAAATTTTGTTATGTTGTGGGAAATTATAAATGAGAAGCCTTGATATTATATTCTCTCTTGGAGTGCAACTTGATATTAGAGTTATAATATTGCAATAGTTAATCTTGTGATTCTTCTCCTAAGTACAATCGTAAAAAGTATGCATTATGAATTGTCTTAGATTCTCAATTGATTGCATCATTTGTTATGATTCTTTCTTTCTTTCTTTTTTTATTTTTTATTTTCTAATCACCATTAGTTTTACTCTTAGATAATACTAAAAATTTATTTAAAAAAAACACTTTCAATAATAACGTGCTTACTCCTCTTTTCTTATCCTTATCTTCTCCTAAGCTCGGGGAAGTGTTTTTGGGGTATGTACAAATTATCTTTTATGTCATTAGATTTATCGAAAAAGTATCTTAAATCTCTTTTTTTAATTAAGAAAAACAATTTTTTTAAAACTTTGTTTCTAATAATATATTTGAATTTATTTTTAAAAATTATTATTGAAGATAAAATATTATAGATAAAATTTATTTTTAATAAATATAAAAATAAATTTTTATTTAAAATATATATTTTTTTAAATTATTCTAATTTTTTTTAGAATTGTTTTAAAAATATTCCAAAATAGTCCTATTATTTTTCTTAAGAAATGAAAAATTGGATATATATAAAATTATATTAAATGTAACTACATCTATATGAGAAGAAATTATATATCTTAATTTCAATGTTAACTTATTAACTTAAAGTGGAATGTTGCAAATAAACTTTTTGTTTAGAAAATCTTGGTGAGCCCATGCCCATCAACAAAAAATAAAAGCTTTCAAAAAATAGGCCACTCAAATCAATTTCTTTTTTTTTTTTTTTTTTTTTTAGCTATGGTTATAACTCGGATGGGTTGAATAGGTTTGAAGGTTAATCTGTGTCAAATCTATTGATTCATATGTCCAACCTATTCTAAACCTAATATAAGGTCGAATCGAAAAGGTCCAATCTATTCTAAACCTAATATGAAGTTGAATCGAGAAGTTTCAACCCGTGTTAAGCTAATGGGCAATAGGGGCTCCAATAAGTACTTGTTAGTTTTCAAGGGTTATCAAACAAAATGTATATAATAGAACTTTTGATAAATAAAATATTTATTTGAAATTAATAAAATATAAGTCATATTATAGAATAAAAATTTTAAAGTTAAATGTCTCAAAACTATCAATTATATTATTCGTTACTAGTTTAATATAAATGACAACTCTAACCTCAAGTTTCAATATTCTAAAATATTTTAATAATTATAAAGAATGATAAATTTATTAGCATAGTACAATTATAAAAAGAAAAGGTTAAAATTCCTTTATTATCCTTTTCATATTTTTTACATTTTAAATATAATAATAATAATAATAATAATATACAAGTTCAAGTTTCAACAAGTTGCTCGTACTTTCAACACACGCCAACCCTAATCTTCTTAGATTGATATTTTCTAATTCAAACTCTTCCTTAACTTGTTCACACCTTGTCCATGGTATTAGGAATAGGATCAAGGGTGCATGTTCTCTAGATCCCAAGACTACTAAATCTATCAATAATGAAAGTAAAAACATCTCCTAGATCTTATTCCAATTGATGTAAGAATCTCATAAACCTTATAATCTTCCACCCTATCACTCAATCTTTAATCCTTGGCACTTGTATAAAGTTGCATCTATTGTGAGACCTTATCTATGATTTTATATTTTATTATTGTTATCTGTGAACTAACCCTCGTTGATTTTATGCAATAGAAATATTAGTTATTTATTTCTATAAATTATCGAATGTGTTAGTCTCATTGTGTGTTTTTATCTATTTCTTTTCTAATATTATTTGTCATTAATTTTATCATTTACTCATTTTCATTTTAGAAAACCCTAGAAATCCCGTTCAAGTATCCTTGCTTGACAAATGTCTCTTTTATCATATACTAAAAACAGATAAGTTGTAGAATTGTGGATATGATTATTTATTGTGGTCATATTCAAGTTTTCAACCTATGTGTTTTGTATGATTGGTAGAATTGTCTGCAAATGATGCTTGAATTGTCCGTTTGGACAGTTTGGAAATACATAATATCTATGAAATCACACGCCTATGCTTTAGCATATTGATAAGTTTTGACAGTGATTCCCTTTGTTCTCTGGGTGCATATTTGGAGAAG